>NW_026596117.1:23300895-23341036 GCF_907164565.1 Psammomys obesus | reverse complement strand
CCTTCCTTCCTTCCTTCCTTCCTTCCTTCCTTCCTTCCTTCCTTCCTCCCCTCCCCTCTCTTCCCTTCCCCTTCGCTCCCTTCCCTTTCGTGGTTTTCTCATCCCTGTTGGTGTTGGTAGCTGGATAAGGAGCAGGCTAGGGGAAAGGCTGGGTCACACAGAGGCTGCAGTGTAGAGGCTTCCTCAGGTGCTTGACTGTCATCCCTGAGCTGGTCACAGCTCATTGTGAGTCATTAGTGTCTCTCCTCTGAAATCCCCTGCTTTTTGGAGTCTGTTTCTCACACCCAAACCTGATCTTAGCTAATCTGGAGTCGGTTTACTGAAGTCACAGAAGCAGACACTTGTGCACAGGAAGGAAAAAACAGTCTCACTGCTCCCTTCGCCCAGTGTGCTCCAGAGACACTACTACAGCACCTAGCCAATCAATCCCAGGGAAGAGAAAGTGTCTTCATCAAACGGCAAGCAGAGCTCTGTGGCATATGTTTTTTTAATCTGTGTTTCTGTGCCTACGCTCCTCTGATTAGCTAGTTAGGAAGGAAACAGACTATTATAAGATTAATTTGGTTCATTTAGACTTCCTCTCCCTCTGCCCTACTTTAAGCACTTAATATCTGTGGAAACTGCCAAATAGTCCATTTGTGCTTAGTGCTTTCTGTAGGAACTTCAACTGATTAAGAAGAATTTTCCTCAGCAAGCACACACAGTTTAGTTCACATTCTAGCCCATCTAAATAGGCTCCGTCTGCATCCCTTAGCAACTCGTTTTGTTTGTGGCTCTTTTGCTGTTGTGTTTCTTTTCCGCCCTCAGGCCTCACAGAAAAAAAACCCGCTCAAGAACAAAGACTTGCCAGGTGACACAGGATGGAGAAGGAAGGCTTCAGCTTGGAAAGCGAAAGGCTGGTGACCTCACTAAATGCTCTTTCTGGTGCTGTCTCTAATGTTAGCTGGTCCTGGCAGATGTTGAGTCTTGAGATCCAAGATGGAGTCCATCGGGGAAAATGACTTAAGACCTCAAAGGCCACCGGGACATGGCACCTCCACTCTGGGGACACTTGAACCTCTTAGAAGGATGGATGAATGGAAATGGTTTAGGATATAAATTTCCAGTCCCCAGGTTTTTAAAAATTATATATTTATGATCGTTTCTACAGGCAGTGTCACAGGGCTCCCTTTGTGCTACTTCCCATTTTATCATTATCCTTCTCCCGGGATAATTACATCCATTATATTCTAGACATTAGGATAAATTTTAGACAATGAAGTCAACAGATAATTTTACCATGAACATTACCATGCTTATTTCTTTAATGAATGAATCACATTGAGGGGCAAAACTAATTTTCATTGCATAGTTTATTCATCCTTTCACTACTTGGCAAGGCTAATGGGCTTGGCTCTTACCTCTTTAATAGTACTACAAAGTTGAAGGGGGAAATGCACCTAGTCACATAAGAATGCTTCTTTTCTCAAAATAAGAAAGAGCCTCCCAGAGCCATGTTTGGCGTAGATGCATGATTTACTGTGCATCTGGAAGCCATTCTCCCGAGAAGTCTCCATCGCTTCCCTTGGTGATACTGGGAGACATCACCCGGATATTATTAATCCTTGGTTTGTTTTTCCAAAATATCAAGTCTCACGTTAAATCCTTTATTCTCCGTGAGGGTTTCTGGAGTAATCACTACTTGGCTAGACCATAAATTTTCTGTATCAAATGACCTTGCTTGCATTCCAGTGTGCTTTGCTCTCAGTTTGTACTTTAAAAACACCCAAAATATCCGTGACTTAACACACAGGGTTTTCAAATTTTGTTACAGTATTCTATATTTGTATTAAAGTAAAGGAGCTTAGAATAAACTAGATTTCATACTTTTATTTTGAAAAGATTGACTATAAGAAATGAATGTGGGTTTAATGTCTGTGTCTGTGTCTGTAGGAGTACATGCCTAGTGTATGTGGCCTCAGGGAGGCCAAGGAGCATGCTGGAGCCTCTGCGGTGGGTGTTACAGGGAGTTGTGAGGCACATGATGTGTGCTGGGAACTGAATCCAGGTCCTCAGCAAAAGCAGTGTGTACTCTTAACCCATTAGATTCTCTCTAGCCACATAGAAGAAAAATCAAGCTCTTAACTCTATTATTCATTCTAGATACTTTTGGTAGAGGCCAAATGTAACGGAGATGATAGCCGTGGTGAGGACGCATCTGACATGAGTTTTGGCAGACTGACTGAATTAATATTGCTAATAATTCTTTTTGCTTTCATAGTGTGGTGGTCTGAGTGCTTGGCCCATTGGGAGTGGCACTGTTAGAAGGTGTGTCCTTGTTGGAGGAAGTATGTCACTGTGGGGGCGGGCTTTGAGGTCTCCTATGCTCAAGCTTGGCCCTGTGTGGCACACAGTCTCCTTCTGCTCCCTGTTGTTCAAAATGTAGAACTCTCAGCTCCTTCTCCAGCACCATGTCTGTCCGGGAGCTGCCATGCTTCCCACCGTGATAATAATGGAATAAACCTCTGAAACTGTTAGCCAGCCCCACTTAAATCTTTTCCTTGAGTTTCCATGACCGAGAGTTGCCTCGGTCATGGTGTCTCTTCACAGCAATAAAACCTACCTAAGACACATAGTTACACTACATATCTGTACCTTTACCACGACTTCTTGGGGAACAAATATTTCCCCATTGTATTACCCTTCTGCTGCCACAATAAAAGGCTTGAGATAATCAAATCAAAAAGAGAAAAGGTTTAGTTACCTTACATTTTGGTGGCTTCATTCCATGGTCACCTGGTCACATTGCTTTTAGACTGTGGTGAGGGAACATATTGCCAGGATAGAGGAAACCCAATCACCTCAGAAAGTGACAGAGAAAGTAATCATGGTTCTACAGTCCCCTTTGACAGCATCACCACAATGACCTTCCACTAGGCTTCATATCTTAAAAGTTTCACCATCTCCAAACAGTGCAAAGCTGAGGATAATTTTCTTGTTCACATTTTCCTCTTGCAGAACATGGAGATGCTAGATGGAGATGGGGAAATGCCTTTTACCCATGAAGTTGCTTCAACACAAATGCCAATTAATTACTCAATTTTATTTTAAAATCAAAACCATTTTGTTTGAGTCATATAAAATAACCTATATACTAGTTATTTGACATGTAGCCTGAGTTTAATTAATATATAATTTCTATTTACCCAGGTTATGTATCTACTGTCTTTGTAGCATTTAAAAGTTTTACTACAGAAACATAGGGTCAGTGCGACATGTCAAAAAATAAGGATGTATTTAAATTAAAAAATTCTTCCCCAACCATTGTCTCTCAAGAGCAATGTATGTTACTGATTTTCTGAGTTATTGTCCACAGTTTGAACACATACCTAAGAAATAAGTTGTAGAATTATTTCACTACATCAAGATACAAAAGGCACCCAGTTATGGTGACATCCCCATAATTCCAGACTCAGGAGGCCAAGGCAAGATGGCAGCAAGTTTGAAGTCATGCTGAAATAGACAGTAAGATCATGTCCTCTAAAAACCAAACCAGCCAGCCAATCAAATAAATAAACAAACAGAAATACGATAGACAACTAAGTCCAGAGTGAGGAATAACTGTGGACTGTGAAACTGTAAATCTTTGAACTGGAAAACTCAATTACCTGCGTCACCACTGTGACCAAAATACCTGACAGTAACGACGTAAAAGAGGAAGGGCTTCCTTTGGCCCAAGGTCTCTGACGGAGAGTCCATCACAATAAAGAGAGTATGGCCTTCAGTTCACGCTGATGGGCTTCTGTAACAGCAGCTGTCCTCATGTGACATCAGGCCAGGAAGTATGAGAGCTGTGGTGCCAGTGAAAGATACAACCTTCCAAGTCTCCTTGGGACATACTTCCACAGCCAGGGCCTACCTCCATAGACACAAAAATCAATGCCACAAAACCTGGGAACAAATGTTGAAAACAGAAGACCGTGGGAGACATTTCACCTCTGAACAGCAATAGTAAGAAGTTAGAGGGAACTGGAGGGTAGAGTCCAGGAACGAGAGACTGGGTGCAGGAGCTCCGGGAACGAGCAGTGGAGAGACTTCTATAGTGGGAGGGTAAACCTGGGCTCCACTGGAGGCGGTGTGTCAAGAAAAGCATACGAGTGCTTCCTGAAGGTCAGATTTAGCCTGTGCCAGTGGTGGCCTAGCAGGGGACAGAGGTTTATGATGATGGCGGCCAGTGGTAGCTGACCACAGACATTGTAGTCTGCCTGATTCCTGAGACGAGGGTCAGAATGGAGACACTTGTTTAGAGAGCAGAGGAAAACATAGCGGGAAGGGAATCCAGAAGGTGTCAGGTAAAAAGTCTGCAGGGACTGCAGCAGGGGGATGCTGGTTATACACCACGATGCTGGTTTTATAGGGAGCTGGGGATTGAACTTAGGGCTTATTGCATGCAAAGCAAATGCTCTGCCAACTGAGCTACATCCCCAGGCCCAACAAAATTGTTTCTGACATCACAGATCATATTATACATCCCACTCCTCGCTTAAAATCTTCCTGTTGAGACAGCTGTGGTCGTGCACACCGGCAATTCTTACACCGGGGAGGTAGAGGCAAGAGACTCCTGGGTGTGAGGCCAGACTGGGCTACACAGAGAAATCCCATCTCTAAACCAAAACTGCAAGCAAACAACAGAAGGCCCTTCAGTAAACCTCTCCCTTCCCTTTCTCCCCTTCTTCCCTGAATAAGCCCTGTCCTGCTCTTCTCCTGAATAAGCCTTGTCCTGCTCTTCTCCTGGGCTTGGGTTGCTCATGTAATGAAGGGCGCCCACCCATTTGCCCTTTTCTCATCATTTATCTTTGCATGCTGTGTGTCACGACAGCAATCTTTTTCTGCTTTGGAGCACTGACTAGAGATCACCGGACTCTTGCTATTGTTCATGTTTTGGGCAGAATTTTGGGCCCTAATTTCTCAGCTCCAGCTAATCAGCATCAATTGTACAGCCAAACAAAGGTTTTACTATAGTGGTTCTGGTCTGTTGCTCATCACAGTTGATTCTTTAGCTCCATTTGACCAGAGACCAAATGCCCAGTGGAGTAGCGCCCAGCACGGGTTAGCATTAAAAAGCATTTGTTGGGTGTCTAGAAGGTCTGACGCTAAGGAGAAATAGCAATTTCACTTCTAAACCATGGTTTGGTGTTCAGTGTATGCCAACAAGGAATAACGGCCATCACAGTGAGACTGATGAGGCTGGACTCCTTTGATTCTTTCTTTGCTAGCTAGTTTTATGTCAACTTGACACAAGCTAAAGTCGTCTGAGAGGAGGGAAGCCTAATAGAGAAAATGCTTCAATAAGGTCAGGATGTAAGCAAGCTCGCAGGGCATGTTCTTAATTAGTGATTGATAGTGGGGGAGCCATCCCTAGGCCGGTGGCCTTGGGTTCTGAGAGAAAGCAGGCTGAGCACATCAGTAACCACACCTCTCCATGTCTCTGTTATCAGCGTCTGCCTCCAGGTTCCTGCCCCACCTGAGCTCCTGTCCTTACTTCCTTTGACGATGAACCATGATGTGGGAGAGTAAGCTCAAAAAACCCTTTCCCACCCAAGGGGTCGTGGTGTTCAGGGTGGTCGTGGTGTTCCACCACAGAAGCCCTAAGTAAGACACTTTGCAAGGGAAAGCAGGCTCTGGAGACTTCTGCTCACACCTCTGAAGACCTCTGTTTTGAAATGATCTTGTCCCATGAGACTCAACCTCAGCCCAAGTGGCCATACTTCCTCTCAGCCATATCCATGGCAATCCTTGTCTGGTTTTGAACACATATCTACTCTTTTTTTTTTATCTTTTTTATTTTTTTGCCATTTTGAATCCTATATACTTAGTTGTTGCTGCTTTTCTAGTTCAGATGCACTGTCCTTAAAATTCTATCGCATTCCATTGTCATTTAGAACCCTTTCATTCCTATAGGTAATAGGATTTCATCTTTAGCGAGTACTTAAAAGGTTTCCCTTCCACATAGTTCTCCCCTTTCTTGTTCCTTATAGTTTTGATTTTTAAAAAAATTTTTTTTAATTTTTTAATTTATTTTTTAGTAATTACAGTACAGGAGATCTTTGTCTCACATTCCAAGGGACAGAGCTGGGTTGTGGCCCAGGCTCTCCAGCAAGTAGTTCTCAACCTGCGGGCTGCGATCTCCCACAGGAGCCACCTAGTCCTGCATCATGTAACATATTTACATTACAGTTCATAACAGTGGGGAAATTCCAGTGGTGAGGTGGCAATGGAATACTTTTATGATTGGAGGTCTCTACAGCATGAGGGACTGTGAAAGGTCACGGCCTTTGGAAGGTCGAGAACCATTGCTCTACAGTACAGTCCACGGTGGAGGCCGCACAGGAAGGTCCCGGCACAGCAGTCACTCTGGGAATACAACTGCTTAGAATCCTCCGACAGGCGCTTTCAGTGTTATCCGATACGCCAGACCCTCGCCTTTCTAGCAACTTGTCCTTCGGAGTCAAGGCACAGGCCAACATTTCTTAGGTGATGTTGCGACTTTGTTCCCTGTGCTCAGTCACACGCCTAGGTCTTGGGGACACACAGCTGAGGGAAACAGCATTTTCTGCCGTCTTCTGGCAGTGCTGGGAGACAAGTGACAAGACACAGACGAGTTACGGGGAAGTCTTTCTTGGAACGACGGGTGTAGCGAAGTCTAATCTAGATCTTTCTGCAGGTGAAGGGTCCCTTGACTAAAACATTCCATCCCCAACACTGATGCTTTCTAAAGAAAGGAACTCAGGACTAAGTTTCTCTAGCAACCGTCTCCAGGGGTCTGGACTTGAGCCGTGGCATGCCCCTTTGCCCTTTTGACGCTGGGCAATCAGTCCAGGAACTGTTCAATGTCTTTGCGCTGTAATTCATCTACTTACTGTCTCCGCACACCTTGCTCCCTAAAAGAATATACTGTCGACCCCCGATCTGCCACTGGCTTTGTCTTTTTCCACTGGCTAAGCCCCCAGGGGTTCCTTTCCGGTAGAGTGTCTACAAGTGGGGTCAAGATGGGCTCAACGGGGTAACACTCCTGCAGAGGGCCAGAGTCTGGAGTCCCAGGACTCCTAACTGCCTGTAACTCCAGCTCTTGAAGACCCTCTCTTCCCTTTTAGCCCCTGCACTCACACACAATTAAAAATAGAATGACTCTTAGGAAAATGTATTTCAATGAACAAAGGCTCTGCTTTCTTTCACAGGTGGAAGAGGGGTTTTATTGCGGCTTTTCTGCGGGAGGCTGCTGTTGAACGTGCTCAGCCCGGAGAGTCTGACCCGCTACTTCTGGAATAAAAACCCGCAAGCTCTGGCTACCCTAAGATGGCCCCGATGCTGCTTTTGGGGGGTTTGACTGGTTCAGTGCTTAGGATGCGTTTGCCCGGAAGCCTGTGCCCCATTCAGAACGCTCTAACACCTTCTTTCTGAGCGCTTTCTGTGGCGTGTTCGGAGCTACCCCCCACCCTCACCCCCACCCCCACCCCGAGTCTCTGGACTGAGCCCGCATGAGCCGTGGGGTTCCGCGGGGGGGGGGGGGGGGGCAGGCGGGATCCGAACGTTTCCAGGGCGCGGGGATGGGCCGCTCAGGGTGGGGGTGGGGCGGGGTGGGGGCGGGGGAGAGGGTTCGGGGCAGCGGCGCGACGGGAGCCCGGGGCAGGGGCGTGCACGTTCCTTCCCCGGGCTGAGGGCGGGTGTTTACGGGTGTCCTAGCAACCGCGTGCGGGGGCGGGGGGGGAAGGGCCGGGCGCCAGGCGACCGTGCAGGTGAGTGGCCGCGGCGGCGCGCATGGCTTTCCTCCTGGCCGCTGTCCTCGGCTCTCCTCCCCTCTCCTCCCGTCTCTCCCCCGTCTCCCTGCGTCCCTCGGTGGTGCACCTCCAACCCTCCGGGGTGGGTCCGTCTCCCACCCTCCCAGAGCCCCTCCAGTCCCCCTCCGCCCCCTCCCACCCGCTCGGGTCCTCCCTACCTCCCGTCCCGGAGCTGCCCGGCGACCTCCTGGCCTCCGCCACAGCCCCGCTCTGTGTTTCCGTCCCTCTGTCCCTCCCCGGTCTGAGGACAGGATTCCCCTCTGGCCCTCCTCTTGGCCTCCTGGCGCCTTTGACCTTCTTGCTCACCTCTGCCTCCAACCAGGCAGGGACTGGAGCTTGTAACACGCCCTCCAGGCGCCCTGGTCGTCCAGACTACAGGGTCGCTAGTGAAACTGCAGCGTGCTCACACCAGCGCTAAAGTTCGTTTTTTTCCATGGGGTTCCCCGAGCGCCTTGTTCATGCACGGAGTGGCCACGCATGGAGTGGGCCACCCACGTCCTGGCTCGCCACAGACGTTACACTTGAGATTTCACATAGCTTCCGGAAGAACTGAGTTGATTATTTCCAAAACTGTTGCGTTTTGTTAATGATAAGGGAAGCTTGGAGCTTAGCATAAAAGAAAAGTTTTATTAAATGAGTCGAGAAAACTAGCAATTAGATATTACATTGTTACACACACACACACACACACACACACACACACACACACACACACACAGAAACATACATATTTGCTCCTTTGTAACTCTGAACTCTTCCTGGAAACATTAATTCAAAGATACGGATATGTTTCGTGTGTTGGCTGTAGCCGTGTTCTCAAGGTGAAAGCATTAATGGAGTGGCGGTGATGGGCTGGGAGAAACCGTCCTGATAAACAGTCCTAGTTGTTTGTTTGAACACACCCCTTCTTCTCTTTTCTCACCTGCAAGTACTGCTCTGGCTTTCCAGATCATCGCAGCAGCCTCAGGCTCTCGGGTGTTCTTCCTCCTCCTGCTAATTCTCAATAGAGGCCTTTCAGTCCTTTCTGGGCTCCTCATCATTGACTGGGAAAAGGAATCTGCATAGATTTAAATGTGAGTTGAACGTTTATTTTTATAAAAAAATTCCTCATGAGCCAAAGAACTTTCTGCTCGTCTCTGTTCCTTTTAACCTGTCTTCTAAGAGGTCGCGATGGTGTTGCCTGTCGGCTGCCGTGTCCTCGTGTAATCTATAAAACCATAAACAGCGATGGAAAGAAGGGGCGCGACGCTGCGTGCACACGCTCTGAAGCAAAGGTTATTACCAATTTAACATGGGCAGAGCGCCCAGTGAAGCTTCTCTGAAGTAGATGAAGCATTTGCACACTTCTTTTGCTTGTTTATTCTCAGAACACTAGAAAACTAAAGTGTCAGGCACACATGCTCACACTTTTGACACCAAAGCACTTTTTTATCAATCAGCTATAGAAAAAAGAAATCACGGGAAAATCTGTACATCACATTTTGTTTCAGTGATACCTGTGTGTCTACACGTGTGTGTGTGAGTGTAAGTGTGTGAGTGTGTGTGTGTGTCGAGATAGAGAGAGAGAGAGAGAGAGCCAGAGACATACACAGGGAAGTGATTTTCTACAACACCTGGATTTTGTAATAAATATCTTATAATGACACTTCGGTATTTTGAATCCAAGAGTAGAGAAAATAATCTTACATAGACAATATAAGATAGACAATCTAAAATAGATAATATTTTAAACACTAATAATGCTCTGTGAAGGTACCATCATTCTGGAAAAGTTTAGAGAGTTATCCAGCCTGGGATGGGTAACCCAAACGTGGTATGTTTCCAGACTCCGGCTGACAGCAGCGCGTCAGTCTGCATCTTAAAACCTGTGCCTGATGTTATTGTCACAGTATGATTTCACACTAAAGTTCTGTGTAGGGTAAAGTGTGCAAACTTCTGTTTCATTTCTATGATTTCCAATCATGTGATGGCCGATGCACACGCAAGCTGCTTTGTGGCTTTCCTCAAGCAGAGGGAAACGTTAGGCTGCAGTGTCGCTTACCCAAAGTTTTCCAGATGCCAGGCGCCTGCAGGTCCTTCCTGCTGGGCATTCCTGTGCCCGAGGAGAGCATTTCTATCCTTGGCATGCATCCCCAGATGCCAGCAACCTCTCTTCCTGTTCTTTGGTAGCCGTGAGTTGACATGTCCACACTGCTGCCGTCCTGCTTCCCAGTGTGACACGGTCCCTGGAGAGAGGAGCCCAAGTCCTGTTACTAGATTTCACACCTTAATATGGAACAGAAAATAAAATCCCCACCATTTGGTGTTTCAAAGCCTTTGTTAAAATGGCAGGTGATGAGAAAAGCTCAGTTTATTTTGTATTTAATTTTATTACAATGTATTATTCTGGAGAGAAGGTCAATGGCATGACAAAACCACAGATGATCTTTAAACAATACTATCATTGCTAATAAGTTCTTGCTTTGTTCTCATTTAATTTTTCAGATAAACTCATCTTTTTAAAGACCCCCTTTTACAGATTAATTTCTGTCTAGCCAGAGTGAAATACATTTTATTTGGATTTGTTTTTTTATTTTTTATTTTTTGATTATTACAGTTTATTCACTTTGTATCCCAGCTGCAGCCCCCTCCCTCATTTCCTCCCAATGCCACCCTCCCTTACGCTTCTCCCCCCTTTGCCCTTCCCCTAGTCCACTGATAGGAGAGGTCCTCCTCCCCTTCCATCTGACCCTAGTCTATCAGATCTCATCAAGACTGACTGCCTTGTCTTCCTCTGTGGCCTGGTAAGGCTGCTCCCCCCAGGGAGAGGTGATCAGAGAGCCAGCCACTGAGTTCATGTCAGAGACAGCCCCTGCTCCCCTTACTAGGGAACCCATTTGGAGGCTGAGCTGCCATGGGCTACATCTGAGCAAGGAGTCTAGGTTATCTCCATGCATGGTCTTTCATTGGAGCATCAGTCTTTGCAAAGACCCCTGGGATCAGATATTTTTGGTTCTGTTATAGTTTCCTTTTGGAGTTCCTGTCCTCTCCAGGTCTTTGTATCTCCCCCTTCTTTCATAAGATTCCATGTACTCTGCCCAAAGTTTGGCATGAGTCTCAGCCTCTGCTTTGATACCCTGCTGGGTAGAGTCTTTCAGAGATCCTCAGTGGTAGGCTCCTGTCTTGTTCCTTTTTTCCCTCCCTCTTCTCATGTCTATCCCATTTGCTGTCTGAGTGGGGATGGAGCAATTTCCCTAGGGTCCTCCTTTTATTTGGATTTGTTTTAAATTTTATTGCTACACTGTTTTAATAACCAGTTTATTATTAAATAACCAGTTTAAAAATAGGCTGAAAATCTCGACCCTGTTCCTACAGCTGTCACACTTACTCTTAAGAAAGTAATATTTATATTTTGCGCATGATTTATGAACAGAGAATATAGGACTTCCTCGGTGCCCTGAATAAGCATGTGTACTATATTAACTTTCATCAAAAATTAAAATGACAATTCTCAGTCACACTTTGATCCTATTTTTTAATTAACCCCAGAGGCATGTGAGGGACTCAAGCCCTTGGGAGAGGGCTTGCCTGCCTTCAGTGTCCCCCTGCTGATATTATGACAGTAAGAGGGCCAGAGCAACAGGCTTCATTTAATTGTCTAATTCTAAATAATGTGTAGCTCAGAGCAAGTGCACGTTTCTCACTCAAACCCCCAGCCTCTGGCAGAGTTGGCAAGCAACGCTCTTACTGCCAACCTCCTCTGATTCTGTTTTTCCATT
Source organism: Psammomys obesus (assembly GCF_907164565.1). Taxonomy (NCBI): domain Eukaryota; kingdom Metazoa; phylum Chordata; class Mammalia; order Rodentia; family Muridae; genus Psammomys; species Psammomys obesus. The sequence continues at coordinate 23,329,461 of NW_026596117.1, read as the reverse complement.
CTTGAATTTTTTTAAGCGTCCTGTCCAGCTGGTCTTTTTCTTGGTTTTTTGGAAATTAGAAAGATGTTATTAATTTTAGGGTAGGCTGATACTGGAAACTCCTTCAATACATGTCGGTTTTGTGTAGTCATGCTTAGCTGTTTTATTGCATGGAAGAGCAGTTAGACTGTTAAAAATGCAGAGTGTAGGTTGGGCTGTACTAGCACAAAATCTCAACAGTGTGGAAACCTCTAACTCTTTCTCTTTTGCTGTAGTGTGTGTTCTGAGTTTGGCTCAGACTGTCAAGAGCGGCATGGGCGTGGCCCTGACCAGATTGGCACAGTGGTCGGCTACCGGGTATGTGAATGGAAACCTGGAGCTGACCCCTCTGAATGAGTCATTATTGAATGAAATCATTACGTTTGTGGAGTCTTTTAGATATAACTACCCCCAAGAAGCAAATTTTGTTTTTGAAGAACCACTTGAGTGGGAATCAAGTTTGGAACCCTCAGCATTTGAATCAGGTTATATTGTCAGGTAAGCCACACACTTGATTCTAGAATTTAATATCAACTTGATATAGAGTTTCATGGACTGGTTGAGGGGTTGGTGCTAATAAATAATCCTGTAAACTGGGAATTGCAAATACATAGGAAACTTAAGGGTATCTCAGGTGGAAATGCAGGCTTTACTAATTTTAATTTAAGTGTAATTTCTTTTTGATAGAGGATGCACTCCCCAGATCTTAGCTTCCAGTGTTCACTCCTCTCTCCTGCTCAGCTTTCCACAACTCTGTATGACCTTCTGGACATGAGTAGCTACTGGCTGTGATGCCTGGTCTATCCAAATACCTACAGGACTGAACCATCCCATTCTCTAGAATGACATGAGGAGGGCAGAGAGTTTTGCCCAATGTGAGAGAATAGAACATACTTCATACATGTTAGACACGTGCTCTATTACTGCTATTCCTCCACAGTCCTTAAAGAAGAAACGTCTTAACAAAAAGAAGTCTTTCAAATCTGAGAGTGGTAAAGATCCTATCACTAGCTCAAAGAGTGGGATATCCACTCAACCTCTTTTGAAAATATGTGTGTGAACATATATGTGTGGCATGCACACACACATGCATATGGATATACATATTATCCATGATTAGATGTGCTTACGTGTATCACTTTGTGCTGAATTTGAGCAATAAGCAAGTCCAGGTGTGTATTTACTTGAGGATGCAGCCTCAGTTAATTATGTGACTTTGTTATTCTCTTTCTACTCCTTTTTGAGGCTGCATTTTCTCTCTTAAAGACATATCTCATAGCTGGGCACAGTGGCGCATGCCTGTAATCTGAGCACTTGGGGAGGCAGAGACAGGCAGATCTCTGTGAGTTTAAGGATAGCATGGTCTACAAAGCCAGTCCAGGACAGCCAAGGCTCCACAAAGAAAATCCAAACCAAACCAAACCAAATAAAAGGTTGATCTCATAAAAAGCAGTTTTCTAGCTTGCTGAAGCCTTCCTACAGACCCCAATCCCTGAACTGCATTGAAGAGGTTTTTAGTGCTCTTTAAAACTCTTTAGTCCCTTTTCTGAATTTTTAAATTTTAATATTTGCCAAAAGTCACTATTTGCTGAGAGCTCGTCAGCAAATAGATGGCTGCCTAATTCTTGGTTGCCTCCACCTAAGTTCAATATTTTTTTTATAAACCATTGAAAGATAGACTCAGCTGTAAAACCAATTAGAAATACGTTAACTACTTTGTGAAAAGATGGTTTTATAGCAGACGAGAGAGAAATTATCATCATATCTGGCCTCTGCGTTACTTCTATGTGCCAAGTCTAAACATGACCACATCTGTCTCCTTAGTTGGTGGGGATACAACACACTCAATTGTGTCACTGTTTTTCTTTCTCTTGAACAATTTCCTTTGACTTGTTTTCCATATGTAGTCTCTGCCTGTCATCTTTCTGCTTGCTGTCTCCTCCTGAGGGAGATGTGTGGGCATTTTGATGCCTAGTGTGTCTTGAGACAGTGACCCCTCACTGCTTCAATTCTGTCAACTTTATTAGGAAACTTTTCCATTTTGCTGCCCTCCATGTTTGTTTCTGACCTTTACTGAAGATGTCTTTGATGTTGGAAGGGGTGGAAGAGGTCCAGTAGTGTCACCAAGAGCTAAACCATGCTTGTGTGGCCCTGATGAAAACCAGATGGGTGCTGACCGCCTTAAAGATGACGGCAAAATTTACAGATAAGATTTTGCTATTAGCAAAATACTAAATGCTTCATGTGTCTAGGCCACAAGGCCGTCTCTTGTTTTACACAGCAAATTAAGAAATATTCAATAACCTGTAGTCATTGTTCTGTTTCTGTGACAAAAATACCTGAGATGATCAACTTGAAAAGAGAAAAGCTTTGTTTTGGCTCATGGTTTCTGATACTTTTTTCTGTCCCATTGTTTGGAAACTGTGGTGAGGTAGCAGAAGTCTGTTGTGAAAGAAACTTTACTCACCTCATGCATGGTATCTGGAAAACAAAGAAAGAGGTGAATGATCCAAAGCCCCATTATCCTCTTCAAGGGCATACCTTCTGGCATCTTAGTTTTCTTCCCTGTCACTGTCATAAAAAGTACGTTAACAATTATTACAGTTGCAGGTAACCATCCATTATGGCAGGGGAGTCCAGACTTGCAGGAGGGAACTGGTCACAGGGTACCCGAAGCCCGGAAACAGAGAGAGCCAAATGCTCTCAAGCTCCAGCTCAACTCCTGTCATTGATAATTTCTGTCAGTTTGACACAAACCTAGACATTCCTCTGCACAAAGCCTCTCTAGTGAGGAACTGCCACTCCAGCATGTCTGTGGGGGATTTTCTAAGTGTAACTGATGTAGTAGGGTCAAGCTCACCCGCGTGGTGCCGTCTCTGGGCAAGTGGGTTTGGGCTGTGTGCGAAGGGTGTCTGGAAAACTCAGGAGAGCCAAGTGTTCCTGCTTCTGCTTCAGTTCTTACCTCTAGCTCACTGCCGTAAGCACCTGCCACAGCTTTCTTTGATAAAGGCCCAGAACCTGTAAGCCAAACAAACCCCTCCTTCCCCAGGTAGGTTTTGGTCAGTTTTTCACAACAACAGAAAGTAAAGCAGAACAGAAATTGGTACCAGGAACATAGGGTATTGCTGTGTGGACTTGGCCATTTGGCTTTTATCCCTTGGACTACTGTGGGAAGAAGATGACAGTTTTTGGAACTTCAGGCTGGAAAAGCTGTTTGAGTGTTCAGAGCTGTTGTAGAAGCCTGGAAAATTAAGACTATTTAGAGAAATGCAAATGGTGGAGGCTAATGAAGTTTCAGGGGAATGTTTGAGTATCCCTAAAATACTACTGGGGACATTTCTGTGCTATTTTGAATGTAGAGTCTGTGGATTCTGGTCAGCTGGGGCAGGAGACTCGCTTGTGATTGACACGAGACAAGCCTCATTAATTTGAAGTCTTTGGTGTACTGGGGCAGTCGATGGCTAGCTGCCCCTAAACGGTCAGCATTGGTTAACAGGAGACCAACTTCACAGAAGTGCAATCTGGGAACCATTTGCTCAGGGTTAGCACACAGAAGCTCTGGTCCCGAGGGGCCAAGGCTGCACCTCCTTCTGGATGCTGAACTTGGCAATGTGTGAGATTTTCCCACGTGGTGTGGGTTTTGAAGGCATGAAGAGTTAGAGAAAGAACCTGAGGTTTGGAACCATGTGAGGTCCGCAGAGAACAATGCTACAGGTGCGAGCCCAGTTGTAGAGTCGTCAGGATGAAGGGTTGGCCTCATAAGGAGCATCCTGTGGTGATGGAGTTCTTCCTTCTCTGCTGAATTATAAACTTCAACTGGTGAGCAGCGAGGGACCCCTCCAACCCTTTCCTAGTTCTCACCACAAGTTTCATTCTCCCCAGTTCTGCGACTTTATGCTTTTAGCTTTCAGTCAGCCCATAGCTCAACCCTGTGGCCATCTATTTAGTATTCAGTGACCAAGCCTTGATGTGAGGCACCTTTAGAAGTGTTCTTCATCCTAAAGATGATTCCAGGAGCTTGTGTAGAAAAGTTTCTTCACAGATGTCATAGCCAAGCACACAAGCATTTTGGGCATTCAATTATCCCAGGTAGCTATTCACCAACCATCTTCTAGATGCAGTTACTGTTTGAGAGGCTGGAGTGGAGCCAGGGTCCATGGGTACCAGGCAGTACCCACACTGACAGATACCCTGTGGTAGCTGTTTGTCACTGCCACCAATGACCACAAAACCAATCACTAAATGAAACATAAAGTTTAGCATAGTTCTGGAAAACAAAGTCTAAAATGAATCTGCAGGGTAAAAAAAAAAAAAAAAATCAGAGTATGATAAGGGCACATTCATCTAGGAGACTTTAGGAGAATGTGTTCTTTCCTTTCCCAGATCCTGGAAGGTTTTTCCATTCTTTGGCTTGTGGCCATACATAGCTGTCAAATCAGCTTCCATCCTTGTGTGGTCTATACGTTTCTGTTCCTGTGAGGACTCTTACAATCTGTTTATCTCAGCGCAGAGGCAGTGCAGTCTTCCTGGGTCAAAATCTTTGTTAGTCCACCTGCTTATCCATCAATCGAATCTCCTTTTATCCTAAGGGGAGTATTTGGAAGGCTGTTAGTCTGTCTCCCGAAGTTTCCTGATCTCTTTGTTTTTATTTTAACGACACAGTAATGTGGTGTGTGTGTCCCAAAGGCTCATGTGAAAAAGCCTTGCTCATCAGGGGAGTGCAGTGGGAAGGTGGAAGGGCCTTGAAGAGACAGGGCTACTGAGAGTCAGGCCGCTGGAGGCAATCAGCGGATAGGGAGGTCAGGACTCAGCCCCTCCTCTTCCTAACACTCCCCGGCCTGGGCTGTGTGGCATCTGAGCTGCTCTGTGCTTCTGCCCTTAGCTGCACCCCCAGAGCTGCAGGGCCAAACCACTGGACTAGAGCCTTAAACGCTGTGAGCTCCAAACACCCTTTCCCGTTCTGAGCTGATAATCTCAGGAATTTCGTTAAGTGCCCAAAACTGATTAACACAGCACCAGGAGCCAATAACCTGGATCTGCCGGATTTTCTCCTTCTGGCTAATCAGGATACGTCTACATCCCTTTCCCCACATTGCGGCTTCGAATAGACTGTCGGATCTTCACATGCAAGGGCCTTCTCAGGGATACCAGCATGTAATAACGTAATGCAAGCAACACCTAATTAAAAAAAATACATTTAGTTTATGTTGCAAGTGATAGAAATGTATCTCATGAAACTTTGGCTTTTTTTTTTTTTTTTTTTTTTTTTTTTTCGAGACAGGGTTTCTCTCTGTAGGCTTGGCTATCTTGGACTCATGTTATAGTCCAGGCTGGCCTCAAACTCACAGCAATCTATCTGCCTCTGCCTCCCTGAGTGCTGGGGTTAAAGGTATGTGTCAACATGCCCATTTTTTTGAAACTCTTAAAATACTTAAATCCCAACCTAAAAACAAAAACCAAAACAAAAGCCCAAACCTTAAAAATGGGTAAAAACACTGAAATCCCAAGGTCTAATAATATCTGACCAGGAAAGTTTATTTAGAAAAACTAGCTACGATGCTAAGGGCAAAAGAAACTGCATTACGATATTTAGAGTGGTTCTAGTTTGCCTTTCTGTTCATGAACTCAAAATAGATGTGAAAATTCCTAACCACTAATTACTGTGCCGTAAAGATTTCACAAATGAAGTAACGTTGGAAACCTTGAAGTGTGAGTGTCTGGGTGGGACCAGTGAGCTTTTCAAAAGACACCAGAAACAAGCACATCCTTGGAGAAACAAAGCTGACAACTGACTAACTGAGTCCAGAGCAAATTCTAGGAACTGTGGGGACAATGTCCTGGGAGGCTGACAGCTCATCTTGGCCGCTGCCAGCTTGGGGGCTGAGTCACAGCATGAGATGTGGAGGGGAAGGAAGAGCTTGTAGTCAGAGCCATCTCTAGTTCTTGAAGACTCCAGGGATAGTCTTTCTAAGTATCTTCATGGTAAAGTCTTCTGGCGGGAAGGTAACTTCGGCTTTCATCTCATCCCATTCCGTAGTGAAGCAGAAGTTCGGTCAGAAGAGGTTGACCAAGATGGACAGCCCTTGCTGCTTCTCTGTATGCCTCATATCAAAGTCAGGAGCTTTGGGCTACTGTCACAGTTGTTATCATTTGACAAAATCAACAAGCTGCAAGAGACACAAGCCTGTATTGAAGGTGATATGCACTCTCCACTTGGGATTTGAAGACACAATCTTGGGGGAAAGGGGAGGCCTTAATTATATTCTGTTGAAAAAAAATCCTACCATGTAAAAGATAAAAAGTCATATGGACCACGAGAATCGTTCAGCCACCTTAATACTCACATCCAGTTTCTGCTTCAGAAGGAAAACCTGATGTGTCATGGGTGGGCTTCTCATTTTAGCATACGGCTTCCGGAAGGCCCCGTGCCCTGTGGTGTGTAGGGTCATGCTCGGCCATGTGTTACAGGGACCAGCTTGAGTCCCCCTCCCTGTGGCATACAGTGCTGTGCTTGGCACTGTGTTTCCTCCAAGAGAGATGTAAGCTCTTTTTCTTTTTTTTCTTTTCTTTTCTTTCTGTTTTTTCTTTTCTTCTTCTTCTTCTTTTTTTTTTTTTGAGGCAATGGCCATTCATATGTTCCTTTTTTCATCTCTCGGCATGTTCTGTTTGTGACATCTCAGCCTTCTGTGAGTAACTGTGTGTATTTAGCTCCGTGGGAAAGTTTTCCTTTCACTCATGATACACACTAACTTCTTTCTGTTCATTTGTAAGTGTCTAATGTGAAAAATCCTGACTGGCTGCCTCTTAAGCTTGTGTTATGTACATTTCCCATCAGGAGGAAAGCCCACTCATGGGCAATGATGTATCCCATGTCTTTTGTGGGTTTAGACTAGGTGACCAGTGGATTCCAAGAACATGGTAACTGAATTCTGCCTACTTCTATGTGAGGTGAGAGGGTCCTCTTAAAAAAAATAAAGACATTAGGGCTGGAGAGATGGCTCAGTAGGTAAGAGCACTATGCAAGCATGAAGGCAGAGACTTATGTGCCAACAGAGGACCATGCATGGAGAGGACCTAGACCCTCTGCTCAGATGTGGCTGACTGGCAGCTCAGCCTCCATGTGGATCTCTGAGGGGAGCAGGGGTTGCCTCTATCATGAACTCAGTTGACTGCTCTTTGATCACTTGACCCTGATGATCAAGCCACGGAGGAAGAGGATCCAAGCAGTCCTGATGAGACTTAACAAGCTATGGACAGATGGCAATAGTGGAGAACTCCCCCTTTCAGTGGAGTTGGGGAAATAGTTGAGGGGAAGAGGGAGAGAGAGTGGGACTGGGGGAGTTGAGGGAGGGGACTTCATCGGGATAGATAATGAATAAATTGTGAAGAAAAAAAACAAATTATAGGAAATGAAGAATAAAATCTTTATTAGTCACCAGCTGCAAAGTGGGTAAGCTGAAGTGCTTGAGAAGTGGCCTGGTCCCTGGTCACTGTATTTTTCTCACATAGGACCACTCCAGGCAGTCTTCTGTGGTATAGTTTACTTCCTGTTGCAGAGTTATCATGTCAATCAAGTCAGAGTTTTAGAATTCTCATGGACATTGTCTCTCCATATCCCAGTATATTCAGATTTCTGTCTTGAATGTTATATTCTAAACAAAGTTTTCCTTCATTTTCTTTCCTCTCAACTGTATTGTTTTTATACTTACAAACTCTGTTTTCTGCATCACTGGGATCCGGTTCTCGTCTGCATCATTTTTTGCCACGAGTTTTTACTTGTCCTTCACAGCCTTGATACACATGCAAATGCTGGCAACATTGACTTTCCCAACTCTTAGGTTCAAGAGGTGTGCACCAAAACGCATGGAGAAGTCAGCCCCTTCAGGCAGGTGGAAAACTGTAGCAGACCTATAGAGTGAAGGAAGCCTGCTGGGGAAAGACAGGGCTTGGGAACGAGGAAGAATGGCAGGCATAGACACAGGTACACACAGCTTGAGTAGTGGTTCTTCTAGGGGTAGACTTCTCTTCAAACCAGTTCTGAACATGCTAACTGAATGTATCTGCCACGCACAAATTCTCACAGTCAGTCAAAGAAGGGAGCTCATCTTGGCTTTGGTCTTACTGAGGAGAGGGTGCACACGGCTGACATGATACGGGGAAGAACACAGGAAGAGGTGTGAGGCAGCTCCTAATACCGTGGTCTTTCAGGAGGAGGGAGGAAGTCTAACAAGCTTGGCCAGAGGAAAGCTGAGTGCAAGGAACCCAATGAAGGAGAATTTGGTGGGATTTCTCGGTCTTTGTATTTGTTACATGGGGTAATCTTTATTATTTGTGTTGATGTTTTTGTCAGCTAACAGAGACCCTATAGTGAAAATCTTGGGCTCCGATTATGGTGAGATAAAAGAAGAGTCCAGTACCATAAATATCATTGATATGTTCACAAAAGATAGTAAGTCATATATTAAAAGGAAAATTGCCATCCTGCTGAAGCAGCTGGACCTGAATCTGCTCAACCACTCCCTAAAGCACATCTCACTGTGAGTGTCTGAGAAATATCTCCAATGCAGCCGGGCAAGTGCTCTCAGCCCCTTAGAAATACAAGAGAAAGGGGAGCATTTACCGCTGTAGAGTTAACATTTCCATTTACAGGAACAAAACGTCCATTCTATTGGGTTTATTTACACAAGTTCCAAAAACAATTCTAGTCACTATTGCCAGGACAGTCTAGTGGGGTTGTCTCCAGGTCAGAAGGCATTGAACACCTGGCTATCTTCAAAGACTCTTTAGATAATTACACGTTATTAAGTGATAGCACAAATAGAATATTGCGTTTGTGTAGTACAAACTGTGATCACATTTCTAGTACATTTTAGGAATATGGTACTATTGTTATGAAATGAACTCTTGAGGGCAGGCAACATAGCTTAGCAGGGAAAGGTGGCTGCTGCCAAGCCTGATCACCTATGTCCCATCCCATGGCGAAGGGAGAGAAGTGACTCCTACAAGTTGTCTTATGACCTTCACAGATGAATCATGGCACACGTGTGTGCCCACACACAGAGACACCAAATAAATAAAAGAGTCATGATCTCTTTATTTCTATAAAACCTTGGCCAATGTAAATTTCTTGACATTTCCGCCAGTAATGTCACATGATTCTAACATGGCTAAAAGGAATTTCAGCATTAATTGCAAACAGGCAGCCTCATCCCCGATGTTGCGGGATGTATTCGTTTCCTTTAGATTCTATTTCAAAGTACTTTATTGTTTAATGTTTGTTTCAGAGAGATTTGCTTGAACCCAGCAACGTTTAAGAAAGATGTTGAGCTGCTCCAACGTTTCTCAGGAAAAGGGGAGCACACAGTGCTGGAGTCGATTGAGTACACTTCAGGTTTGTCTTCTCAGGCTCATTTGATGTCACTTATATTTTCATAACTGTGTCCATAACACTTTTCCATAGTTGCATTCCAGACATTGGAATCTTCAAGACAATGCACTCTCTCATTTCCCATAAGATCTGCTGATGATATACTTTCACCTCACAGAACTGAACTGCTCCTACTTATGGTTTAACCATCACTGTTTTCAGATTATGAATTTTCAAATGGGTGCCGTGCCCCACCATGGAGACAGATTCACGGAGAAATTTGTTACTTGATGGTGAAGCCGCACGATGTGGAAACCCTGTGCATTACCTGCTGCGTGGAAGGGGTGTTTTTAAATGGCGTGAGTGCTCTTTAAGGAAGTGTGTGGGGGTGGCTCGTGTCATGGGTTGTGTCCTGATGATGGTGGAAAAAGGAGCTCTGCTCTGAGACTGAAGCCCCAACGCTTTCAGCACACGTCTGGGCAAATGCCAAACCATCTTAGAACCAGGCATGGTGGTTGTCACTGCATGACACGGAGCCAGTTTTTGAAGAAACAGAAGTAACTCTTCCCACCTCTCCAACCTGGACTGCTAACAGAATCCGTTCCCAGGTTTAGCCACACACAATTGAAGGTAGAAAAGGCCAAAAGGAAAAAAAATTGGCAATTTTTGAAGTAACAACCATAGCTTCCATCCTGAGTGTTCTAGGGCAAGGGAGAGAGGGCAAGGGAAGTTAGGAGCAAGAGCCGCAGCAGGCTGGGATCCAGGCGGCTGGGGAGTGGCTCCTTCTAGACTGCACTGCTTCCCACGGGGCTTGGACTGTGTCGACAAGCAGGCACATGCCTGGGGAGTGGATAGTGTCCAGTTCATGCTGGTGCCCCAGGAGGTGGTAGACCTGAGCCTGTGAGGGGGCAGCATTTGTCCTTCACTAACCACATCTCATAGAGCCTGTAGGGATATGAGGAACTGGGCATTGGAACCAGCCATGCACCTGGAGCAAAAGCCTGTGACCCACCGGGAGGGCGGGCACGTTAGGAGGAGGGACATTTTTCTTTTGATCCTTGTTGTCTGAACTTAACCCAACCTACCAAAACAAAAACCGAGTTTAGATCCCAAGACCAAGGATCCCAAAGGAAGTTTGGATAGGTGCCTCTGTGGTAAGAGATAGACAGCATGTAACCACTGAGAACCCAGGCTACAATGTGAATCTTGCTCTTTTTGAGTCACTGAACTAGCCAGGAGGGGCTCAGCTGCTTCCTCAGCAACACCTCGGTTGGGACCTTCAGTGTGAATTTGGGACTCACAAGGAGGATCCGGGTAGTGACTGAGAACCCCACTGTCACAGGAGGTGGCCAACAGGTCTTACACCTTGCTTGTGTTGATTTCAGGATCCTGGTACCACCTCTAGGATGGCCCACTGGAGTCCTCCACTAGCACCTTTGAGTGCCTTTTTTTAATTAACATTTAACTTGATTTATTTCTGCAAAGAGAATGTAGGCTATAATTCTGGTTGTTGATTTGTTTGATATTTTAGAAAAGTAAATGTTCTAGTTAGAATAAAATAAAAGAAAATAAAAGAATGATTTCTTTGACCTTATAGAGAGGATCAAGCAGCTTTTGTTTCTGTCAAGATTATATTGGGAAACATTAAGTACCCCTCTCAGATTTAAAGGAAAAACTCAAAAACTGAGAACAATCAACAAAAAAAACTTTTGTTAATTTCCAAACATTAAAGACAGCATAGTCGTGTGTTTCTGATGCAGGATGGAAGAAAAAGAAGTGAACTAAAGGCAGAGGCAGGGGGAAGAAGGGACATTAAGTTCTCTAGAGATGTTTTCCCTAGAAAATGAACTCAGTGTGCAATCCACTGCACACAGAGCAAACCACAAGTGTGCCTCTGACACAGAATTTTCTCTAGTGAAGTTCTAAGCCTTAGTCCCTTTGTGATGTCATCAGTTAAGGTTCTTCAAGTCATATGTGTTTTCACAGTAGAGGAAAGTAAGGACTTCAGTGGTCGGCAAGCAAAGCTCTACATATGTAAAAGAGGTACTCAAATGTGGTGAGAGGCAGATGTTGTAAGTGACAATTAATATTTACTATTGATATATCTTCTGGTAATGCTGCTGTTAATCCTAAAAAGCTGTATACCCAAATCACACAGAGACTAGGATTTATTATTTAACCTAGAACACAATGCTGGGCAATAGTTACTCCCTCCTAAACCTCCAAGCCCTCATAGTTTCCTAACATTTAGATTTTACCACATATACTTGCTTTTTGTGAAATCTTAGGTCTGGTTCATGCTCCATGTCCTCCAAGAACTGTCCTCCAGCTCTCTCTCCCAGCTCTCCCTCATCCTTTTTTCCTCCCACTCATTTCCTGTCCTCTGGCTCCTCCCCTCTCTTTGCTCAACATTGTATCTAGTTGCTTTATTTTGGCCTGTTTACACAAAGTTGAGACAGGATGCTTAGTATAAGTATCACAATGCAATATCCAGATTGAAACCAGAGGGGGGGGGAGAAATCAGCATTTGAATGAACAAGGGTAAGATGTATACATTTCAAAAGAACATTATACCAACAGGCAGATGGATGGATAATGAAATTAAGTCAAGGGAAAAGGGCCTTGCCAATACACATCATCACACAGGCTGCCACATGACCCCTTTAGCCAATACAAAAATCATGACCATGGATGAGGGTTTGTAGGGAAGTAGGGAGGATTGATAGGGGTGGGAAATGAGAATGATTAAAACGAACTCCTATTGTATGAAATTGTCAAAACAAAAGAAAACATCAGCATGTACTCATAGGCCGTGGCATTCTGATCTTGCTGCTTTATTGACTACTGTGTTAATCATTCCATTGAACCATTTCTCCCAAAGGGAAAAACAGACCACGAGGGGGAAATTAATTATGAGAGACAAGGTGAAGTTTACAAAGACCTTTTTTCATGTTTAAAGGACAAATCACGAATGTTTTCAGAGAATATGTCTAAACAGGTAAGTTCAGGTCATTCTTTTATATTACTTGATTACGACTTTTTATAGCTTTTTCCATATTTTTGTTGCTCTAAACTCAAAGCATATACCTGTTAAGCAAGAACATTCTATTCTTCCTTCTACCTATGATTTCTGGTGAACACTAATTTAGTCTAATTTACCCATTCTAGATGATTCATATCAGTGCAATCATTGGACCCACTTAATATCTATGTGAGAGGAATCAGATTAATGGGCATGTGACCTTTGTGATTTATTTGGTTTATTCCACTTAGCATGTTGTCTTACCTATCATGTTTAGATTTTCATTTCTTTTTATGGCTTCATTTGATTCCATTTACATGCATGCTGTCCTTCGTTTCCTGCTGCTTTGAGAAAATACTCCCGACAAAAGCAACTTGGGGGGAGAAAGGGCTTATTTTGGCTGGCAGTTCCACATCACAGCCCGTCATTGCAGGGAAGACAGCAGATACTTCAAACGGCTGGTCACACGCCCAATCAGGAGCAGAGAGAAGAAGTCAGGCTTTTAGTGCTTAGCTGGCTCTCCCCACGCCCACACATGTCAGGGTCTCCTGCTCAGGAAATGACTTGCTCACACTGCAGGTCTTTCCCCCTCAATTAATGGAACAATCTCCCACAAACAAGCCCACAGGCCATTATGGTCTGCACAATTCCTCCTGTAGACCTTCTTCCCAGGTGACTTTAGATTTTGCCAAGCTGACAATTAAAACTAACCAGTGCACACACATGTTAAATTGGGCTTTTTTTCTACCCCATGAACACCAGTCCACATGAATCCACTTGAGTTTGTACTCCTTTGGGTGGCCACCTGAAAGTGGAATTTTGGGTCACGTGGGAATTATTATCATTCTTGTAGGAAACACCAAACTTTTCCAAAGTAGCTGTAACATTTTAGATTACAACAGGAATGTACAAGGAGTTTATTTCCTCCGTATCCTCTCCAACATGTACTTTATGTTGTTTGAAAGAATCTTAGTGAGTTACTGGCAGGCCTCTGAAGCCTAGCCTCTGTTTTCTTTTATCTCATCCTACCACATTCTGGCTTGGCATTCTGAAAACACCTGATTTGTCTTTCAAATGTTGTACATATCTTTAAGTTTTAAGCTTTCTTATGAGATTATTTTAATTGATTACCTTTGTTCATTGACAATGCCATGCATGTATGTAGAACATTCTATTTACTCTACCCCACCGTCTTTTGCCTCCCCCCCACCTCTGTCATCCTAACACTTTTCATTGCACAGTTCCCTCCCGGTTTCATCTTGTTTTGTGACCTACTGATTTTAACTTTCCAAGTAGCCACAGAATTGGAACTATGCATTGGGACCTGGTGGGCTCAACTGCTTGGAACACAGCTAAAGATAATGACTATTCCTCCCCAGAATCCATTAGTTGCCATAACAATTGATTCAACAGAGAGGGTTGGGCCCCCCCCCCCCAGCACCTCCTGATCTGTGATTGTTTGTTGACAGGCCTAACCTTGCGTAGGCTCCTTAGTAGCTAACTGCAGCTGCTGTTGTGCAGTCTGGTTTGCAATGTCTGTGTAACGTTCCAAAGATATTTGCAGACCTTCTCCTGACATCCGTGGCTCTCACACTCTTGGTTCCCTTCTCTGCAGTGTTCCCTGAGCCTTAGAAGGGCAGTGTAAATGTTACGTGTTGGGACACTGCTTTCCCATTCTCAGTGTTTTTATGAACTTTGTCAACCATTTGCTGAATAATCCACCTTCTCTCTTAATGTACTGCTGATAGTTGTTTCTAAAGAAGCTTTCGCTTTTGCATTTCCCTGTTCTCCAGAGATAGAGTCCAAGAGGGAGGGAAGAAAGGAGAGAAAGTAAAGAAGAAAAGGAAAGATGGGTGGGGAGAGGGTGAGATAGTTTCAGAAAGTGGCTTCTGCAGTTTTGGGGGACAAGGAAGTCTGAAATGCAGAGTCAGGTCAATCTCGTGGGCTGGAGTACAGATATGCACAGAAATCGTGTCTGGAGCCTCACTTTCAGGAGACAGTGGTGTGGAGACTCAGGCAAGGTTTTCTGTTGGCAGCTCAGAGAGAGTTACCCCTCTGGGAAATCTCAGTCTTTCTTCTTTAGAGCTTCAACTTCCCAGGTGAGGTAGATTCCCCTACAGAGTGCAACCTGCTCCGACTCTACTGGTTCAAGTGGCATTTCGTGCTAAGGCTACTTACACATCTGTGTTTAAGTACAATGTAACAAAAGCAATAGACAACTTAGTCCAAGCAGGCAGACACCAAAGGAACCATTACACCCACTTCTGTTATTTTCCTTTCCCTCTTACTTTTCCCTCTTGCTTTTAACAGTGTGAAAGCTCCGGGCTCAGGCTCCCCACCCCCAAGCCATCCTGCTATGTTCATGTTCCTCTCGCTGCCCATCAGCGCTGGAGATTTTGGTTTAGTTTGTTTCTGGAGGCAAGATCTTACTAGGCAGGGCGAGCTTTCAACTCAGGATTCTTCTGCCTAAGCTTCTAATCCAGACCTGTGCTATGCTCCCATCCCAACAATGAAGCACTTTATCCCAAGAGTCCCCAGCACACGGTGCTAGAGAGCGTCACTCATGGTAGTTAAATCTCCAGACAATGCTAATCTGATGTTTGAGCTGGGAATATAAACCTTGGTTGAAGGAAACAGCTCTTGGGTTTGTGACATTCAAGGCTCAGGGATTCACCTCAAGGGCCTGCCCTTGCTGTAGGCTCAGGCCTCACTCTACTTCAGTCATACCTGAGTATTACCAAGTCTGAAGTGTCTCTGGTTGTTGTGACGATGAAAATAATTCATTTCCTCTAAGAATAGAGAAGAAGAAGAAAAAAGTACGTTTTGATGTGCATTTGCATTCCTCAACCTGTGGGTCATAGCCCCTTTGGGGTAGAGCAGCTCTGTCACAGGGGCCACGTTTCAGACATCCTGTATATCAGATATCTACATTATCATTCATAATAGTAGCAAAATTGCAATGGTGAAGCAGCAATGGAAGTGATTTCATGGTTGGGGGTGACCACAACACAAGGAACTGTATTAAAGGGTCTCAGTGTTAGGGAGGTTGAGAACCAGCAGGAGGGCTGGGATTGAGGTGTAGGCTCTGGGACATCTATCATGGCCTTGAGACAGCCTCTGAAGAGTCAGCTCCATGCCGCATCCAGAACTGAAGTCTTTCCATTTTTGAGCTCCAAAAGTCTGCACTTTGCACCAAAATCTTTTCTGTGTATTTCTCCCATGAGAACCATTTACCATGTGCTGTTGAAGCTATTTTGATGTGCGTCATCTGTCTTTGATAAGAATGGAGTTTTGTGGGGGTTTTCAGACTGAGAATAGTGAAGGCCCAGTCTATCTTGTTAGAATCAGAAATCCAGTATGTACATTTAATCATATCCTTTCAAAAAGAACATTTAGCACAATTCTCATATAGTAAAATTTACAGATCTTGCATGTAAAGTTGCATGCGATTTGGATAAATATCTGTGGAGCACCCTGATCAAGATAGAGAATATTCTCATCATTATTGGAAAGTACCTTAATATTGACTTTGATTTCATCTTTCTTTCTCACAGATAACCACTTCAGATTTCTGCCCTTAGAGATTTTTTTTGTTTTTGCTTTTTACTTCATTTAATTAAAAGGATATAATAAACTTCAGTCAACTTGTTTCTGAGATTCATCAGTGTTTGTATTACAAGTTTGTTACTTTATTTCTTTAATGGCTATCATTTTATTGTGTGGATATTCCACACATGGTTTTATCCATTCACTTGCTGATAGACATGCAGGCTGTTTTGTGGAACGGGCATTGAGTACAATGTTGTGTAACTCTGGATGTCCGCAGGTCTGCTGTGGTGAACCCTCTTTCATGCCCACATTTGTTTGTCTTGTTTTGTTTTAACCCATCTGAATGGAAGTGTGCCCATCTTAGCCAGCTTTCTAAGAGTATCACCAATTTTCTCTGCGTTTGATTTCTATTTTACTAGTGCTCTTTACATCATCTTCCTTCCTTCCTTCCTTCCTTCCTTCCTTCCTTCCTTCCTTCCTTCTTTTTTCTTTGTTTCTTCTCTCTTTAGGATATATTTGCTTTCCTTATTGAATTTCTGAAGTTGGAAATCTAGCTCACTGATTTGAAACCTCTGTCTATGCATATTGTATCTTGGTTATCATTTATTGAACAGATAATATCCAGATGTAAGTAAATACATACCATATTTATCTTCCTGGGTCTGAATTATCTTACTCAGAATGTTTTATTTTTTGTAGTTCCACCCATTTACCTACAAATTTCATGTCATTTTAAAAAAGAGCTGAGTAATACTTCATTTTATAAAGGTAGCACATTTTCTTTATCCATTTCTCAATGGGGGACATCTACGTTGTTTCCAAACCTGGCTATTATGAACAGAGCAGCAATGGATGTGGTTCAGCAAGTCTCTTTGTGGTAGGACAGAGTCCTTTGGGTATATGCCCAGGAAAGGTATAGCTGGATCTTTAGGTAGCTTGGTTCCCATCTTCCTGAGGGACTGCCACACTGTTTCCACAGTGGCTGCACACATTTGCACTCCCACCAGCAATGGAGAAGTGTTTCCCTTACTCCACACCTCACCGGCATAAGCTGCCACTTGTTTTATTGATCTTAGTTGTTCTGACAGGTGTAACATGAAATCTTAAAGTAGTTTGCATTTGCCTGGTGGCTAAGGATGTTGGACATTTCTTTAAGTGTTTCTCAGCCATTTGAGTTTCTTCTTTTTGGAATTCTCTATTTAGATCTATATCCCATTTTAAATATTAGGTTGTTTTTTTATATTTTGTTTCAAAATTTTCTTTATATATTTTGGATATTAGCCCTCTATTAACTGTAGAGTTGGTAAAAATATTTTCTCGTTTTTTAGTCTGCTGCCTTTTCCAAATGATGGCATCCTTTTCCATGCAGAAACTTCTCAGTATCATGAGGTCGCATTTATCAATTGTTAATCTTAATGTCTGTGCTAATGGTGCTCTGTTCAGAACGTCTTTTGTTGTGCCTCTGAGTTCAAGGCTATTCCCCACATTCTAGGCTTTAGTGTATCTGGTTTGATGTTGCCGTTCTTCTATCTGGAGTTGAGCTTTGTGCAGGATGATACAAATGTATCTATTTGCATTCTTCTACATGTAGCCATCCAGTATGACCAACAGCATTTGCAGAATATGCTCTTCCTTTTTACAATGTATATTTCTGGCTTCTTTATTAAAAAAAAATCAGGTATCCATAGGTATGTGAATTTATGTCTGGGTTGTCAATTCAATTCCATTTATGAGGTAACTGAGACCCCTTCTTAACTAGGGAGCCATCTCTACAGGTCCAGAATATGTCTTCTAGTTCTGGTTACTTTCAAGATGCTTCTGTTATTCTTGATTTGTATAGTTTTCATGTGATGTGTCCTGGGCAACCCAGGAATGGAGTTTTGTTTTGGGGGGAGTTTTGTTTTTTGTTTGTTTGTTTTGTTTTTAATCCAAGAGATGGTGAAGAGTATGTAGGTCTATGCATGCTGCCATAGAGCTGAATTCAGAAACATCACATTACTCCCTGCCTGACTCTAAGGTCTTGGTCTTGACATTGCCCTTTTTCAAACGATATGCTAAGCCACAGCAGGTAGATGCGTTTGAGTTATTCATCCCTATCTTCAGATGGCGCTAAGTCGTTAGTGATGAGAACCTACTCAGTGAGGATGAACTGAGAAGTTCAGAGATGATGTCACTGTAACCATTACTCTCTCTCTCTTTTAAATAAAGGAGCTTAGATTTGCTGAGGAGCAACAGAAGGATAAACAGGTTTTTGAGAAACCCAAGGAAAATACTCCATCATTGGTAACTGTCTCAGAGAAGAGTAAAACTGTCTCAGAAAGGAGCCAGATTAGCTTTGGGAAAAGTCACATGACCAAGAGACTGGAGCCAAGCTTAAACTGGAGAGCAACCGTTGATTACAAAGAGTATGTGGTTGTTTAAATATGTCTTTAATCGCTATGTATTTGCCTAACTTTTCCTGTAGTTGTGTGTCATATTAGACACACATGTATTCCCTGTCTTTTCTGTCTGATTACTTTTTCCTTCTTTGTGTATCCTAAATGGAAAGATGTAGCAGTAAGACTACTTGTGTTTGAACCACCATGATGGGAGGAGAAAAAAAAATGTTACTTTTGTGTAATGGGTGAGTAAGAACAGCAGTATGAGACAAAAAAAAAAAAGATGCTAAAATACATGGAGAAATAACATGGAACATGAAAATGTAGGGGTAAGGGGAATTTCATGATTACAGTTACATGGAGTTCATCAGGAAATTTTTTTTCATAGCAATAGTTCTGCAAGCAGATCTTTACACTATAAAAAGGATGTGGTCTCAGCAATATTAACAGATTTATGTAAAGTAGATACTGGGATATTATCTTTGTTATGGTAACTATTGCTATGATGAATCACCATGCAAAAGCCACTTGAGGAGGAAAGGATTTATTTCACTTACAGTTCCATCCAACAGTTCATCAATAAAAACAGAAAGGCAGGAATCCAGGCAGGGTGAGAACCTGGAGGCAGGAGCTGACGCAGAGGCCATGGAGGGGTGCTGCTTACTGGCTTGCTCCTCACGGCTTGTTCAGCCTGCTTCTTACAGAACCCAGGACCACCAGCCTCCCTCATCAATCACTTATTAAGAAGAACGTCCCACAGGTCTACAACCCAATCTTACAGGACTTTTTCCTCAACTGAGGGTCTCTCCTCTCTGATGACTCTAGCTTGTATCAAGCTGACATAAAACAACCCACTACACATACTAAACCTAATATAGATAAAGCCAGCAAAGATTAAAAAATATTGCTACTTAAGGCTCAGCAGATGGCTCAGCCAATAAAGTGGTTGCCTTGCAAGCATGAAAACCTGCCTTCAACTCCCAGAACTTCAAAAGCAAAAACAAAACAGGGCAGACATACCGGTATGTCCCTGTAATTCCACTGCTGGGGTCCTGAGGACGGGGGGATTACCTGGAGCTTGCCGGACGCGTAGTCCGAGTGCTGGATTCCACGTTGAGAGACCGGATTGCAAATGGAACGTGGCAGTGCTTGAGGAGCTACGTATAGCCAGGTTTGTCCTCTGAGGCCTGCACGTGCACGCACGCGTGCTCACCTACACGTATGGAATATGCATGCATGTGTAGATGCCTCCCTATCTCTCTCTCTCTCACACACACCTTAACACTCTCATGCACGTACAATGTTCACGGGTGTGAATGTCATTGCTGCTCAAACTCTGGGGCTGCCAGAAGTTCCTAGAGCAGATTAGCCATGTTGCCATCACCCTAACAAAATGCCGAGTTATGCAACTTACAAAGAGGAAATGGTTGATTAAAACTCATGGTCTTAGAAATTTTAGTCCAAAATCTGTAAACAATTGGTTTTTTTTTAGAGCCTAGTGGGCGCACTAGATGCCTAAAGCCAGGAACTTGTGGTAAAGTATGCCTACTAAGGCCTCTGTGACTGAGACCTGAGGGGATGTGTAGGGTGATGGGTTCACTTAGCCATGGTGACCTGTGAAGAGGTCCTGCGGCACAGTGCATTGGACAAAGAGCTTTTATTATTACTATTATTATTATTGCTTTAAGATGGTGACCGAAGCCCAAGCTTGCCTTGAACTTGGTGTCTGGAATTCCAAGTTTACCCTACCACAACTAGCATAGCCAAACAGCACACAGCGCTTCTTCAGAATATAAGACACGAGGCTGTGCCTGGAGATGGCCCAGGCACTGAGAGTGTGAGGCGAGGCCAGAGTGTGCTAATCATTGTCAGGGAAGCGCACTGTTCGGGTTCATGAAAGTGCTGAGACATCTGTCCGTACCTCCATCTTTTATGTCCTGCTTGCCAGCGCAGCATACTAAAGTTCTGTTTTGTTATATATTTATGTAGCCACAAAAGCTCAACGAAGGATAGCCATGAGGAAAAACAAGGAAAACAAGAAAGGTCGTCAACATCTGTTTCCTCAAGCCGGGCACAGACACTTCGGTATGTTTCCGTTGGTATGGCCACCCATACAAAGTACCCAATTGCCGTGCAGGCTACAGCCCTCAGCACTATACCAGGGCCCACAGGTACTTAACATACCCATGATTACTAGTTAGCAAAGGGTGAGGGTGATGGGTCGCTCTACGTCCATCCCAGGCTGTGCTTCTAATGCAATTACGTGGCTCACAAGGAAGGAGGGCTTGCTCCCTACTGACTCTTAAGACAAAGGCCCATCTGAGGCAAAGGCAGAGAACTGAGTGGAGCTGCCACTCACAGCTCACCCTAGCGCTCACATCCCAGCAACGTTGGGACATTGTCTGGATCGCTCCTTGTTTACTGATGACCCCTCCAGTCACTTAGGGACGCATGTGGTTTCCGATTAAAACAATCAACACAAGGCCCGCTATGAACACTGGGCATGATTTTCAGTTTAACAAAGAAACACAATAATGAGAAGGGTTGGCCATTTGCATTGGAGGCTTCATAGTGGTGACAGGAAGAGGGCGGGAGATTCTCATGGCAACATTTGCCCCCTTGGGCGAGGGCGAAAGCACAGTTCTTCAGACCCTGAACTGTATAGATGCTTTACTTTTCGGTTCACTATAATAAACGCATTCAATGCGTTTAAGGACTTTCATAGCTTTTTACCTTTGAAATAATCATAGGCTCATAGGAAGCTGCATAAGACAGCAATCTCGGTATCTCACACCCAGCTTCTCCGGTGACAACACGGTACGGACACAACACGAGGCCGTGAACATTGCTTCAGTGTGCGTGTCATTTACTCAGGTGTGGCAGGGTAAATCTACCCCCTGCTGTAAGGAGCGCAGCAATCACGACACAGGATGTCACCAGTTCTAGCCAAGCATTCCTCCATTTCCCAGGGTAATAATTGGTCTTTAAGGCGTACGTGCCATCTCAAACACTGTTTTGTTTGTCTCTATGGCTTTCGCGCTTTCCCTACATTTCTGTGGGTTACTGAAACATTTAGATTTGTCTGTGGTTGTTTTGGATGCATCTCTTTTTATAGCTCTGCAGTGACTTTGCTCCAGGTGAGTTGTTTTATTTTGGTTTCTCTCTCTCTCTCTCTCTGTGCCTGTGCCTGTGTGTGTGTGTGTGTGTGTGTGTGTGTGTGTGTGTGTGTAACGAATGCAGTTTGCCAGTGTTTCTTTCAGCAAGTGTGTGGAAACCTTGCTTTCCTTCTGAGGCTCACAAGACGTAGCTGTCATGTGCAGCTCCTCTGTGGCTGTGTTAGTGTTACAGTCCTGCTCACACACCGTACCTTACACTGTGGACTTGTTACTCTTCTTAGTAAGGGCGGCGAGAAGATTGAGGAGACAGCCAGTGAGAGCTCCTCAGAGAGTGAGGAGGATGAGGAACCTACGGAACACCGCCAGGAAGCCAACGCGGACCTGCCTTCAGAATACTGGCAGATACAGAAGCTGGTGAAGTACTTAAAGGTATGAAAGCCTCCCATGCTACGTCTGCCGCTTTAGCGGGAATGATTTTCTAAACCCATGTAGTCTCCTCCTAAGCCTATGACACGCCTCTTAAGAGCCCTGTGCCCTGTGGTTGTCATGGGCGCACTCACAGGAGAAGGTCTTATTATTCTGAGGACATAAGCCTAGACCTCATGAGCATCACTGACTGGTCTGCTGAGTGTGTATTGGAGGCGGGGTAGGGATTGGTGTGGCCAACAGCAGGTATTGACCTTAGTGTGTGCTTTACGATTTTCATTCAGTGTGCTGGAAAGAGCTTGGTCTAGCTTCACTTCCAGCCTGTGTCACTGGCTAGCAGAGGGGCGATGGCGGAGTCTGTGGTTTGAGCCTTGAAAAGCCTCAACTTGCACAATGCATGGAGGAAAGTCCTTTGCCACATTTTCAAGACTGAGAACCACGCTTGAAACAAGTGTCATACATGGCATCTACCCATTGTAGGTGCTGAGATAGGCATTGGCTGGGATGTGTGTGCGCGCGCGCGCGCGCACACACACACACACACACACACACACACACACACACACACATATATATATATATATATATTTGAATGGAAGATGAGGCAAAGAAAAATAGGTTGTCACAGCCCAGATTAACATTCCTTGCTGCTATGTTGAAGCCTTCTGGACAGCTGAAGTCTAAAAATACGGGTAAAAAAACAAGACAGAAACATTTGACTACCTCATGTTTTCTTCTTTTTCATATCTTTGGCCAGATCGGCCAAGGGTATTGCTATTTAAAAGGTATTGCCATTAATAAGGGAGGTCTTCTTTTCTTTCTTCTGATCCTAGTCTATCAGGTCTCATCAGGAGTGGCTGCATTGTCTTCCTCTGTGGCCTGGTAAGGCTGCTCCCCCATCAGGGTGAGGTGATTAAAGAGCAGGCCAATCAGATTATGTCAGAGACAGTCCCTGTTCCTATTACTATGGAACCCACTTGAACACTGAACTGCCACGGGCTACATCTGTGCAGGGGTCCTAGGTTATCTCCATGCATGGTCCTTGGTTGGAGTATCAGTCTCAGGAAAGACCCCTGTGCTCAGATTTTTTGGTTCTGTTGCTCTCCTTGTGGAGTTCCTGTCCTCTCCAGATTTTACTGTTTCCCACTTCTTTCATAAGCTATCAGTGGACTTGGGGAGGGGCATGCATGCAGATGGGGGAGGAAGTGAAGGATTGGGAGGGGAGAAGGGAGGAACAACATATGATATATGAATATCATATATTCATATAATATATGAATTATAAAGTGTAATTCATAAAGAATTAAAAAAAAGAAAAAAGTCAAATTGCCTTCTACTTACATTAAATAAACATCCATTATTTTTTGGCTTCTTTAAAAAAATTCATAATATAATATCTTCTAGCTGTTTATAAGAATTATTTCACATGCTTAAATCACCAGAGATAGATATTTAAATGCATGAAGAATGTTATATAAGTTTAACTTAATTTTATATATCTTCCATTCCAATTATGCTTTCAAATTTTATGTTAATCATTATTAAATCATGCAAGTGTAATGTTTGCCTTCCATTTTATTTTGACATTATACATATGTCTTTGTAAATTAAAAAAAAAAGGCATTGCCTCATAACCGTGAGGCAGCATGGAAAACAGCTTTTCTGCATGATTTTGAGACTCTGAGAAAAGCCTTCTGAATGGATGGTCTTAAAGGTGTCAAGGAGCTGAGGAAAATCTTGTGAGGAAAAAATGAGCTTCTCTCTTCTAAGGGCCATGCTTTTGGCAAAAAACTGCCAGAGTTTCTTAGAAAAAAAAATGTTTTCCTGAATCCCAGAAAACTTAGTGAAGACATTGTGGAGTGTGTTTTAATTCTCCTTTGGGAATTCTGGTTCTCAGTCCCCTCTGATGTGGATCATGATGAGGTTATTGTTTAGAAGGAATTCATTTAACAGAGAAGAGCAGAGTGCTTTGCCAGTCAAAGGCACAGGCAGGCATTTCCAGGTACTGGGGCAGGCCCGTGTCGGAACAAGAGCAACCACTGTCTAATTAGCTTTTTTTGTGTCTGTTTTCGAGCTCTGAATGTGTGGCTGCTGCTAACCTGACTCATTCTTGCAAAAGTTAGTGCTGATTGGCGGGAGAGTCGGCTCAGCCAGTAAAGGGCTGGTTACATAAGTGTGCGTTTGGATCCTTGGAGCCTGTGGACGAGCCAGACATGCTTGGTTCCATATCTGCAGTCTGAAGCAGTGAGGCAGAGAAGCCCATCCCTGAGCTTACCCAATCAATGAGCTCTAGAGTCACTGAGCAAGCCTTTCTCAAACGATAAGGAGAAGACCAAGGGAGAAAATAAATAGCCCTACCGAGCTGTAAAACCTGCAAAAACTACTGGCTTGGCAAGTTGACCCCAGTGGAGCAATAATGGCACATCTTACTTGGGGTTAACAAATACCAGTATAATTGTACTTACGACCTGATAGATAGGAGGGAATTCATGCCAGGTGCTATAAACCCAACCACCTGCCAGTGGCTGGAAAGGTCATAGACCCTAGAGGAGACCCACCTACTGACATTTCCCTTAACCAACGTAAGTCCTAACTACTCTACTGACTACTGACTCCTATTTCCACACCCACACGTAAGTGTAGTTCTTGCCTGTAGTCAGAGAAGCTTCTTTTTGCAGCAGAGCTCCACGACTGTTAATAGTACAGAAAATAAGTGGCCATGGGTGCCTGTTTCCTAATGTCTGCAATGAAACTGCTATACCTAAGGCTGAGGGAAAGTTGTGGAAGATGGGACGGAAAGATTGTAAAGGCCAGAAGACAGGACACCCGCAGTGAGGTAATACGTGATGCCTATGAAATAGACTCTGAATAGACTCTTGAAATCTGAACAACGTGGTCGCCTAAACAGCGCCTGCACGGTGACCACAGTGGCCCACACGCCAGCACGGCTGAGGAAACCTGCACAGGGCCCCACCCCTGGATGGAGAGCTGCAGGCAGTCAGTGGTTCCCGAGAGAGGAAAATCAGCTTTCCTCGGGGTCATGGGCCCTGATGAGTTATTCCGTTCCAGTGAGATCAGCTCTAAACACACGTATATATGAGCAACACTAAGCAGACTTGGTTGGTTATATCCATCTATACATAACGATAGCTAAAGTTGTATTTGTATGTAAAGGGAGTTCCGATGGAATCAGCTTATGGTGGGGAGGAAAGGCCTCTCCCACACACCATAACACTACAGTACAAGGTATGGATTACTCTTTTACAAGATGTTCACTGGTGAGATCCTGTGGACACCTCTCCCCAAACATTACATGATGTTTCCCCTGCTTTGGTTACTGTGGAACTGATGATAAAGACCCTGGTCCTGAAGACACCATATATTTGAGTCATAGAACATGGAGAATTGAAGCTGGTACTGATTTGGAAGCTTTATAGTTCAGACTTTCATAGAAACAGGTGAAGAAAAGTCATCAATAGTGTCACCAGCTGCGAAATCCAGGAGAATAAAAATATCTGGCCAGGTATGCCACCGGTTCTACGTGAAGGTTATGGGAAACAATCAACCACTTTCTAATGGAATTGAAGACTTCCTTCTCCACAAGAGCAAAATTATGCCTAGCGCCATTGACTGGGTCAAAAACCCATGGTTGGCCAGTTCATAGGTGCTAAGCAGGACCTAATCATATTCTGCTAAATGGAAAGACTATTAAACTTCCCCTAAGTCCTTGTCTTTATATGCATAGACTAACCTTTATCATCTCTCAGCCTTTATCAGAGAATCTTCTTTTTGCAGCAAATGGTGGTTAAATGAGACAAACACCCACAGCTGTTGAGGGGGCACAGAATGAGATACCCTAGAGTGCTCATCTCTAAACTGAAATCTATCACACTTCCTCCCCACGAGGCTCCAGGGCGACCACCAAGATTGCATGTAAAGATTGCAAGAGCCAGAAAGAAGCAGGGGACTTTTGCAGTAAAACAGTATTTGTCCGACATGACAAGACACATGAGTTCACAGCGTCTGTGACTTCCTGCACAAGATCAAGCCAGCAAAAATCCCTTCCTGGAGAGGGAGGGCCTCATGAAGACCCACCCCCACCAACCGGCAGTTCATGGCTTCTGGGAAGAGGCAATCTTTTTCAGGGATGTGTCTCATAAGACACTGACTGTGCTCTAGTGTGTGGTCCTGTGTCCATGCTCATAATGGTTGTATTTAGTGGACATGGTGTTTTGTTGTTGTCTTAAATGATTTCTTTATTTTATGTATATAAGCGCTCTGTTTTCATACACACCAGAAGATGGTGTCAGATCATAGTACAGATGGTTGTGAGCCACCAGGTGGTTGCTTGGAATCGAACTCAGGACCTTTAGAAGAGTAACGAGTGCTGTTAACCACTGAGCCATCTCTCCACACCCCCTCCTCCATTGTTGCTGTCTTTTTAGGGGTACAGGAATTTTGGAAAGGAATTGAGGGAGGATGGGGATGAATTGGAGATAAAGGAATGGGGAAGTTGATAAAAAAAATTGTAGGCATATATGAAAATTTCAAACAATAAAAAAGAGAATAAAAATCCCCACACTAACCTCTGGCCTCCACATGTTCACAGACATGCACAAATATGTATATCCAAGTTCATGTGAACAAGATTATATGCACAAGCAGCACATAAACATACATGTGCAAAGATCTCTTTACACCATAAACAAAAAGAACTAAAAATGGAACATCTGGAATTGTGAAATTACTAGAGAGAAGGAGCGCTGTTCTCTTGAATAATAGTCTGGACAGAATTCTCTTGAATGTGACTTCTAGAACATAAGCATGGAATTGAGTCACACTGAATAGCAAAGGCATATTGTAAGAGCGAGACAATATTTCATAGCTTGGTAAAAAGTTTGTAAACCATGAGTCTGATGAGGGTCTAATGGGCAAAATAAATAAAAACCCAACTCAATTACAAGAAAATAATACAGTTAATAAATAGACACATGACCTAACCAGGCTTTTCTTTAAAGCAAGCCTACACAATGACAAAGACAGATCAAAAAATGTTCACCGTCAGTGAGTATCAGGCAAATGAAAATTAGAGCCATGAGATAACCCTTCCTACCTGAGTGACAGTTGTCAGAGAGATAAAAGATAACGCACACTCACTGGAGAAAAGGAAGCCCTTGCACAGGGTTGGTGGACTAATACAGTTAGTGCAGAAAACAAAATGGAGGTTCTCGGGTAACTGGAAATAGACACGTGGCTGAACCATCTTACTCTAGGGCTCATCTTGGCTGTCACCTTTCACACCTGGAAAGAGAGACCCTCAAGTGAGGAATTGCCTGTGCATCTGTGGGACAGTGTCTGGATTGCTGATTGACGCAAGAGAGCTCATCTGACTGTAGCTAGTGCCATCCCAGGTGGGAAGCAGAATAGGACCCTGGAGGCAAACCAGCAAACAGAATTCCTCTATTATTAAGGTTCTTACCACTTAAAAACACTGGAAAAAATATTGGGGAAAATATGGAAATACCTTATGATTGGAGGAGTTTCTGGGAATTTCTATAAATTTTTTTCTACAAACTTTTCACTTTTAAAACATCTTCCAATCTTGAAGATCCTCGTTTGTTGACCATTTGAAAGTGCTAATGGAGGAGATGAGGGACAGACGGTGGGCTTGGAAGGGGATGAGGGAGGGGGCTACAGCTGGGATACAAAGTGAATAAACTGTAATCAATAAAAAATTAATTAAAAAAAGAAAGTACCAATGGAGCACAGGTGGAAGTGGAAGTGTGTGCGCGCGCACACTCGCACACACACACACACACACACACACACAGACACACAGACACACACACACACACACACACCACATTGCCAGGACTGTGCCTGCTCCTCAACCCAGCTAGACAGCTGCCCAAGCCCTTCTTTCCTCATTTGTCTGGAGAACAGGGTCTCGGTAAGCAGCCGAGAGTAGCAAAGAATGTCCTAATAGCCTGGGTGTAGAACGCTACCTAGAGTCATTCAGCTACTTAGGATAAATCCACACAGCATTTGGGCCAGAAGGGGATGTGCTGTTTCTGTCCCAGAGCAGCTAAGGAAAACATTTATTGATGAAGTGCTACTTAGCCGCACACAAGTTATTCATCAGGAAATCATGTGCAAATGTGATACTTTTGGCCAGACACTAAATTGCTTGGAATTCTTATAGCTCCCACAGGTAAATACTCTTAACATAGCCAATAAAGGGAAAAGTAGATGTACAAATGATTTCAGTGTTTTTGACACAGGTAACTGGTTTATGCGGAGACACAAAAGGATATTAAAAAGTCTCTGAAATGCAAAATTGGATGTCTCTAGGA
This sequence comes from Psammomys obesus, assembly GCF_907164565.1. NCBI lineage: Eukaryota > Metazoa > Chordata > Mammalia > Rodentia > Muridae > Psammomys > Psammomys obesus. The sequence continues at coordinate 23,301,232 of NW_026596117.1, read as the reverse complement.
AATATCAAAATAAATACACCTGACATTTTAATTTCTAAAATTGTGGCACCAATGTAGGCTTAAACTAGCAGAGAAATGGTAATGTTGACTTTCTCTCTACCATTTTCTAAGGATAGAATGTCTGTGATGTTGAAAAAAAATTGATGAGCTCATTAATATTGGAACAGGTCAATGAACTGTAGCTTATTATTTATCCAGCATTATGAGCTCAGAGCCTGGCATGGAAGAAAAGGGAGTTGATATTTCATTTTTTGGCTTTAACCTACATTCACTTCAACTTGCAAAAGTTTACACACACACACACACACACACACACACACACACACACACACACACA
>NW_026596117.1:23299114-23300885 GCF_907164565.1 Psammomys obesus | reverse complement strand
CACACACACACACACACACACACACACACACACACACACACACACACCTTCTGGGATTTTTAGAACACATTTTTGTTGCTGTTGTTAATTAGGGACTACACTGCATTTTTTTCACTCATCAATCCTCCAACTCCCTTTGTCCCATAACCAATGAGTCTGTGCACAGTCTCCCACCCAACTCTGCTTACCTCCCGACTTCACGCATGTTCAGGGTGGTATGGCCGTAGACTGTTCACTAATTCTAAATGAAGTGCTATGCTTCCTTTCGGCCCCCTTTCCTGATGAGTGCGCTCTGTTTTCTGCTGCCAAGATGGCTGATGGCTCAGGTTAGCCAACTTCTTACCTGCTTCTTTGGTGAAGAGGCTGCACTCAGCTCTCTTTTTTACCTGCAGGGTGCCTTGCTAAGGGTCGCAGCTTGACCTCTGAACTTCTGCCGAAATGGTGCAAAGGAGGTTGAGGCTGCTCCTGCAGAGCAACTGCATCCTTTCTCCCAGCCCCTTGGCAGCAGGTAACCTTGCCTCCCAGTAGGGATCCTTTCCATGGATAATGCTCCTCATTCTCTCCCTTCCCTCTTAGCTCCCTGTCTCTTTAGAGATACACTCCTACTTTTGTGTCTGCTGTTCTGATATAGATACACCTTCCTCTGCTGGCCAGGGGTGCTGTAAAATATTGCAAGAAAATTTTTCTTTCCAATAATTCGAGGCAATGGTTTGTTAATGTCTATGCTCTACATTTCTTCTGTGTCCCCGGCATCACAGTGATATTTCACTCGCTTCTAAACCTGGTGTGTGGAAAAACTGCTGAAATAAGAGAAGCATTGGTTTGGAAGAGAGGGCTTGTCATTCACAAGGGTTGTCGTAAATGGATACAGATGGATGGTTTCCGGTAAAGCCAGGCGGGACATAGGAAGGCAGATTTGAATCATATTGATTTACGTGGCCTGAAACTAAAGAACGAATGACTTTGCCCAGTGTCGAATACTGGGGAGACTCCATTTCTGTGTGGATTATGCCCAGAATTTGACTCTAAATGAAAGGGAAAACTGAGGTGGTCAGGGTGACGTGAAGGGCACGGTGGGTGACGATGAGGGTGATGACTCAGGTGAGGTTGGTCCTCTGGTAGTTTGGAGGGGTTTCTGGGACATCTGGGATCATGTTTCTTTCACCTTTTGGTGTTGACTGGAGCTGCCGCCTCAGGAGAACATGTGTGAGCCACTCTGGCCTCAGCCCTAGGCTCAGTGAGGTGACGTTGAGAAGCAATGCTGGAGACACTGAAGTATTGTACTCACAGCTCTGACCCCGGCCGGCATGCTTACGGAACAAGAAGAAATGCAAGGCAGGTTCCCAGGGCCATTTCTTCACATGCCCCACCGGAAGTGTCAGGAGAGTGGGCAGGTTGAGGATAAAAGTACTAGGTTAGAAAGATGTGTCCAAAAGCAAGGGGAGGAAAAATGGACATGAGCGGAAAGGAGCTGACCAGTGACAAACGCTGCATTGGAGGAGAGAGAACTTCAGCATCACACACAGGAGGGCCGGGAAATGCACTAGGTTACTAGGGAGGAGAGCTGACTTCAGAGTGACATTTAAAGATGCTCATACCGGAAGGACCACTACGCCATTGTTTCAGGAGACCCGGGCCTCCCCAAAGGGGGGTTTCCTGGAAACAGATGTGTTTCCAGCTTGAAATCCTTGTTGATAATGCAGTACTGGGACTCTGTTCCTAAAACACACACACACACACACACACACACACACACACACACACACACACA
>NW_026596117.1:23273618-23299104 GCF_907164565.1 Psammomys obesus | reverse complement strand
ACACACACACACACACACACACACACACACACACACACACACACACAGCTCTTAACTGGTTAACAAGTTCTGAGTGGTAATTGGGAATTAAATGTTTTTTTTTAATTGTAGGAATTTGATGTACTTTGCAATCAATTACACTTAATTAAATTCCATTCCCATTACTTGCGTCTTAGGCTTGTAGTGGCAGGAGGTTTGATCCCTGTTTCATTGGTGGAAAAGCTGAGAAATCCTTTCGCTGCAGGCCACACAGAAGGTGGCTGCGGGCTGGGACCACATCCAGCTTCTATCTTTATTGCCTGTTGCCTGGCGATTCTGTCCCACTGTCAGGAAAATCAGGACCCAGGAGGCTTGTAGACATTGCTCCAGCATCTTTTCTCTCATTTGCTTCATTTGAGTGAGAGGCCGAACAGGAGCCTCTTAAAAAGGGACTTGGTGTTCACTTTTTGGAAGGCGGCACTGGTGTGTTCTTTGACTAGGTCTTTCAGAGAACGAGAACAGTGGTGTCAGAGCTACGAGGGGGCGTTTGAGAATGGAAAGCCCGAGGACCTGAGTGTGGCTGTCTAGCTGGGTGTGGCTGCGTAACGCTGTAAGCTCAGTGCTGGAGGACGTGCAGAGACCAATGGCTCTGGGGCTCACTGACAGGCATTCCAGCCAAAAGAGTGAGCAGTGTGTTCAGGGAGAGACTCTGATTAAAAGAATAGAGGGAAGAGTCATTAAGACATTCCGATATCTACCTCTGACATGCACAAATCTCCACCTGTGAAATTACCTGTTATAAATCATGCTTAAATCCTGTCATCTATAAAATTTCTGCAGGGTGGTGCACATTGCTACATGAAATGTATATTATCTGTAAGCTCAGATTGTACACAAAATGATTTGGCCCATTGCAATTTTTCACTTAACTGGTATGTGTGTGTGTATGTGTGTGTAAGTATGTGTGTGAGAGCATGTGTGTATGTGAGTCCGTGTGTGTGTGTTCGAGTGCATGTGAACATGCGTGCATACAAGCAGCACATTATAAACATAGAGGTTGGAGGATGACTTGCTGGAGTCAATTCTGTCCTTGCACCTCGTGGGGCCTACACTTCAAAATGATGTCACCAGGACTCAGAGGTTTCTTGGGTCTTTTTGGTTGGTTTTTGTTTGTTTTTAAGCACAAAAGAGGCAAGGAAGGAAGGAAGGCACACAAGCCTTCATAGTGAATTTGTGTTCCACGAATGAATAAAAACAGTGTTGTGCATCCTTGCCCTTCTGTCTGTCATCCGTGAGGGAGGGGGCAACAGAGCAATGAGGTTCGCTTGGTAATTCAGTGTGACCAACGAGACTGCCAGGAGTCAGCATCACACCACCACACGACTAAAACGTGACCATGCTAAAGCTCTCCTGCTGGACACAGTGCTACATGCTTGTAGTTTCAGCGACTTAGTCCATCACCGGGACAGGAGGTCAACGAGGACACCATGGCAAGACCCCAGCTCCAAAACAAAACGTCAACACGCACACACACATGCGCACTCACAGACACCCTCCCTCTCCCTCTCTCTCTCTCTCTCTCTCTCTCTCTCACACACACACACACACACACAGTAAAATCCCTGCAAGTGCTAGAACTCGTGCTTACGATGCTCCGGGGTATATTCAGCACCCTCTCTCCTCATGAACGTCAGGAGAAGTTCATGAGCTTTAACTAATTCATTGGTTGTGCATCTCTTTACACACAGGTAGTGTGAGCTAGCCCTTTAGTTACTCATAAGATGCTTGTGTTGTAAAATTTTCATATCTAAGGCAGTTACATGGAATGGCCTGAGCATGCAATGGATTTTTTACATAATCCCATTCCTGTTGTGTGTCTTGCACCACATTTATTCCTGAAAACGTGCTTTTCTCCCAAACCTATTCAACTGGAGAAAATTTGTCCTGGCTGGTTCCAGTTTGTATAATGTGAAGGACCGCTTTGCTTTAAAAAATATGACTTCATGTTACAGACACTTTTATAGCAAAAACAAAAAAACTAAACAGAAGTGAGTGGCTCCCAACTTGTCCTAGCTCATTCACTTCACACCTGCATAGAGGCAGGTCTGCTGGAACCGACAGTATACCCTGTGTATTTGCAGGAAAGCAGGAGCCTCAAGTCCCTTCCTGGTCCACTAGCCTTTGAGATTTGTGCTAGCAGGCTGCGGCTCCTTTCCCATCCTCGCTCTCCGGGCGGGTGTGGCTGTGTGCTGTGGCCTGCCAAGACTTCTGCCGTGCACAGAACAGCGGCATACGTAGGTTGGAGCTATAGTCTCTCCGGTTTCAGCTCCTAAAAATTCTAGAAATGGTTAACTAGTGCATGTTCACTGTGAAAATTCAGGTTGGGTGAATGAAGGCTTCTTGACAGATATTTCACAACTTGTCCAGATAAAGCCACTTTGTTGTTGTTGTTGTTGTTTGTTTTTTGAGACATGATCTTATCAGAGCAGGGTGACCTGAAACTCGATATTTAGTTTGGGCTGTGCGTGAACTGGGCGGAGCTGCAGTCTAGGTCCCCTGAGTGCCGACATTATAGATGCAAACTATCATTCGCAGGTGACACTTTTCTTTTTATATTTAATATTGTGCTTTGGTTTGGCCCACTTAATTCCTATGTAATACTTCATTATACGTAAACATTATTTTGCTTAGCAGTTCCTGTAGTGGTGATGTCTGATTTTCACTCTAGTTGTCCTGCAAATAACTGGGTGCGTCCCTTAGACACTCGCACACTAGTGTGGGACAGATGTGTTAAAGGCAGTGTGGAAATGAGCTCTAATGTGGAGTTGTTTAATGTGTGTGAGTTTTTACTTAAATGAGATGTGAATACCTTTTAGCCCTGTGTAACGATGTATACCCATAACCCCAACACTCAGGAGGCCGAGGCAGGAGATTGAGTTCAAAGCCAGCGTGAGCCACATAGTGAGTTCAAGGGCACAAGCCAGACTAGAAAGCTTGACCCTGCGTGCTTTAAATTCGCTGTCAGCCGACTGGGGTTGGAATCACCAGAGGGACACGCCTCTGGGCTCGACTGCAGATTCTGCAGAACCCTCCCTGGGACTCTGGACTGATAAAAGGAGATTGTAGGTGTGATGTGACCAGCTGCTTCAAGCGGCCACCCTGACAGTCTGTGCCCAAAGCTCTGGTCCCTTGAATTGCTTTTGCTAGGGTAGCTTATGACAGCAGCGGAGGAGGCAGAGGCATTCTGCCTTAAAAGGAAGCAGTAGGCAGCTGCACCACACGCATGCTCTTAAAAACTCAAGAGGCTTGGGCCAGGGAGATCTATTAGTGTGCACAGTTCTAAGCCACAAGTCTCAGGACCCAAGATTGGAGCCCTGGGGCCCACTCCTGGCACCCACATAGATCACCAACTTGTGTATATTAAATATGAACAAATGTTTGTGTATGAACTTATTCCAAAACAATTTTACTTTGGGGAGTGTGATATATGGATATGTTCATATTGGTGTGCATGCGTGTGTGTGTGTGTGTGTGTGTGTGTGTGTGTTTGTGTATGTGTCCAGGTGTGCAGGTGTGTGAGGCCAGAAGTCAACAATTGTTTGTCTTCTCATCTTAAATTTTTTTGGGGGGCAGGGTCTCTTTTTGACCTGGAAGCTCAGTAATTTCAGCAGACTTGTTGGCCAATGAGCTCCAAGGTTCCAATTGTCTCCACCCTGGACCCAACGCTGAGGTTACACGCTCCACATGTGGTTTTTCTACGGGTTCTGGGCTCCCAAGTTCAGGTCCGCATCTTTTGAAAAAGGCATTTGCTGACTGCACCATGTCCCCAGAGCCAATAAGGCGATCTTCAAGAGGGAAGAGCACGCGCACCATAAAGTTTGAGAAGGCTTAATGACTTTCTCCTGTAAAGGGAACTAATGATGGAATTAAGTTTAGTTTACAGAAGAGAAAATCTGTTCTCTCCTGGCAAGAAGCACATGTCAGCATTCTACAGTCAGTAATGTTTTCAGCTCCCAATGCGGAATTAAATCATCCCGGGGTGTTAAAATGAAAACTAACCAGCAGCAGGCCCTGAGGCCCAGGTAGCAGCCCATGTGGATTTGGTTGACTTGACCTGGGATGGGGTCTAGATACTCACAGTCTTTAATAAGGCTCCCAGGAGGATGTCCTTCCTTGGGGGCTAAACTCTGTTGCTATGAGTTCTCATGAATTTTCAGTGTTTTTATTTCAGCCAGTCCTGATGGGAGAAAACCGTGTGTTCTTTGGGCTTGCACAGGGCTGGCCACTAAGAAGGCTGCCAACTGTTGTCATTTGTCATACAGCACTGTACCATACCCTCACCCTGGGCTTTGTGTGGCCTGTGAGCTTCCCGTCGTACAAGCTAGGAGTGTTTTCTAAGGCTAATCAAGGATGAAAGAAATAACTTTTGCTTCTGGGAGACATTTGTTTGTGCATTCAAATTTTGCTTTACTTTATTCTGTTGTTAATATTTCTTTCTGGTCTATGTAGCTCTTTGAGAATTTTGTACAGTGTATTTTGATCATATCCGTGCCTCCTCCAGCTCCCTCCAGATTCATCTTCTCCCAGCACCTATCAGCTGCCAGCAGCCCCTCGATAGGAGTGGCGCTTCATGCCACCTGTCATCTCCAGGCCGCTGTTTTGTTGGCTTGAGCTCACACAGGTCTTGTGCGTATTGTGACTGCTGTGAGTTCGCATGCACAACTGCCCTTCTGAGGACGGAAAACATTGATGGCTTGTACTGTCATGAAGGCGTGGAGAATACCTTCCGTAAAGCCACAGAAGACACTTTCTCAGACAGGGATAAACACATGCCCATCCAGGTCTGAGAAACTGAGTTTTTCAGGTTTTACAAATGAGCCCAGAATCAATATACCTGGATTTCACTGCTGTGTGTTATAGGGACGTATCTAACTACATTCTGCCTCTGTTAGATGTCAGCACAGACTATCCACTCGTCCGTCCTCTCTGTCCTCCAATGGCCTTGTGCCACCACTGTGGACCCGGCCCTCAGAGGGAGTTTTCTGCATTTCTTTGGTGTTGCTAGCTTGGTTCCATACTGTACAACTTTGGTGTGTTTTAGCATTTACTTGTCTTAAATATTTAAAAACTAATTACTGTGTATTTCCATTTCTGGTATTTCTGTTGTCATTTTGCCACAGGATCATGCTATATAGGTCAGATTGGCCCCAAACTCATGGCTCTCCTGTCTCATCTTCCAGATCTGCTTCAAACTCAGGGTCTTCCTCTCAGCCCCCCAGAGTTCAGGAATACCTGACATCTGCCACCATGACTGGCTTCAGGTCAGCTTCATAGTCAGCTTCAAAGATTTTCATTGGTTTGCATAAATTTGTGAGTTACTGCTGGGTGAATGAAAGCTCTAATAACACTTCGGCACCTCATTTAAGCCTGGTGTGACCCTCTAATTTGCTGTTACTTTCGTATGTCACTAAAATTACCTAGCTTTCCCCTGGACATAGCAGACACGTCTTCTGAGACCTACTCACAGAGATTTCCCCTATTGTTATTAACACGAATGTGGGGATTTTTCGTGCTGCCTGTTATAGTTTATTATTCTGGGGATATGGGTGCAAGCACACTCATTTTAAGTGTCCTTTCTGCATATAGCTACTTTACTGAACTATTCTATGAAACATTGTCATTGAGCTCATTCTCCTGTAACTTTTTAGGAAGGCACTTACATTTGCTACAGTGTTTCCACATTGTAGTCACTAACATGTTCCAGTAAGTTGTCAGTTTCCACACACGTCCCTCAGCTATTTTAAAGGAATGCATGTAGAACCGTTGCATCGCTGCTTACTCATTTTAAGTAAAAAAAATATAGTAAGCTTCTGCGTGACAGCTTGAATCTAAACATCATTAAGCACACGCGCACACTCGCACGCACACACACAGACACACACTTTTTCCTTTTTTTTTTTTTAAAAAAAAAAACACCAGTATTTTCTCATTTTCCTTGGGGTTCTGTCGAGTTTTAGGTTTACGAGTGCTGACTCATCAGTATAAAATAGATGTGCAAATAAGCAGAAGACCAAGCAATGGGTTTTACTGCTTTGACTCACTTGGTCATCTGCCAGGTGCTTGAATACCTTTTGCTATTTCTGATCCTGGGAGACGTCTCCAAGCTTTTGCTGGGCACTGGGCCTCTGTCATCATTACCAAGCAGACCCTGGAAGGGGTTCACTCTTTGGTTTCTGAGTGGTGGTTTTGGAGGGAGAATGCTGAGACTACCCCCAGGCCATGTACTATGGTGGCTAGGTGGCTGTTTTTCACAGGCCTCCCTTGCTAAATTGCCGGAGGTGGGGATGGGACAGGAGAAGCCCCTGGGTAGGCTTGTGCCTCTGTCTTCCTTGCTGGCCCCCTGCCTAGAGGTCCCTGGCAATCCATGCCTTCTGCAGTTTCACCTCGTAGAAGCCTTTACTGAACAAAGGAAAACTCAGCAAACTTCCATTTCTAAAGTTGCCTGTGGAGCGCTCTGAGTCAGTCAGCTCAGCCGCCCACTCCTGCCTCCCTCTCTTCTCTGGAACATTGCAGGGAGCCAGATGTTTCCCCACGTCCGCACTTAGCTCTTCCAGCTGAGAACTCCCACAGCTGGGGTGATCTTCTAGAAATGTCGTCGGCTCATGCTGGCCAACCCTGGAATAAAGATTAAAATCCATCGAGGTGTGCAGGAGCACACCATAGCCCGGCTTCTAAGGAGGAGCCGAAGGCCATTTTCATCTGTTTAGTGAGTTGAGGACCAGCCTGGGCTACCGAGGGAGACACTGTCGCAGATTATTAAAGATTAAGCTCTTCATTTGGGCCCTGGGCAGGAGCTGTGTTTGTCCACTTGCGGTCTTGGCTCACTGTGTCAGGGCCAGCCCCACTGACTGTAAGAGTGCCTACCCAGGCTGTGCGCCACACCATACAGGGATTCTGCACACAGACCATGTCCCTCCTCTGCCACCAGGGAAAGCTCCTACTTTCCACAAGATTTCAGTTTACACACTCTTCCTCCAGGCCAGGATGGCCCCGGCTCATCCATGCTGCCCATGCTTCTGCCTTGCATACTTTTCAGACACCATTTCATTCACTCTAACTGTATAGATGTTCTCTGAGATCTGTAGACATTGGGTTTGATTAATTTCAATGTGTGTGTGTGTGTGTTACTTGCAAACATTTATAATAAAGTTTGTTTTTTCATTCACGTGGGCTTTAAAAAGTGAAGCCCTTTCTCTTCCACTTAACCCCCTACATTCCAGGAAGGCTGGAACAGGTCTGATTATGTTTACTGGCATTTAGTGTCTGGGCAAATAGTAAGCATTGCCAGTCAAAGAATACAAGCTGATTTTGAGCTGGTTTGAAAATATTATTTATCTCAGCGCATTGAAAGTTTATTTCTTCCTCACAGGCAGCGGGAGGGAGCATTATACCGTCCTGTAGATAGTGTGATCTGTCCTTATTTCAAAGATTTTGTTTAGAAAAACAGCTTTATTTCATTTTGCCTTTGGAAAAGAAATGCTGAGCTGGGTGATGGCTCAGTGGCAGCAGAGCACTTGCTGTGTTTGCATGAGGCCAGGAGTTCAGAGCCGCAGCGTTCGCGCAAATGCCAGCTAAGTCTGGCTACCTGTCTGCATTCCCAGCACACGGGAGGTGGAGTCAGACGATCCCGGAGCAAGCTGCTGAGCCAGGTGAGGTGAACTGGGGAAATCAGGTGTGCGACTTTGATTCAATACATGTAAGGTGCAGAGAGACGGAGGAAGACACACAGTCAACTTCTGGCCCCCACACGCATACATACACATGTGAACTTACACACGTGTGAACATCCATACACATGCGAATGAGTAATGTTATATTCACTCAAGCATTTACTGTAGGCCAACAGCTTCCTCACAGTAAAGGGAAAAAAGCAATTCATTCTTATTTCTTCAATGCACGTGAAAACCCAGTATGGCCAGCTTTTCCCATGACCAGGGTAGAGCGCCTCTCTGTGCCACCTCAACATGGGCCGAGATTGTAGCCAGAGCTTGTGTTTAGTAAGAAAAGGCCCATGTCAGTCCTCACCACCACAAACAAAAAACAGTGTAGTATTCAGAGTAAAACTGTGAAAGGGAAAAGCAAAGTGAGGTTAAGCGGGAGCACAGGTGCAAGAGAACGGTCTTTATTTCAGCTCTGCGTGCTGCAACCCGATTGTGACAGTGTGCAAGCATCTTCTGGATGAGGAAAGACGTCTAAAGCTGCAGGGGATGGAGGCTGGCCTGGCTGAGCGGGGGCTGAGCCGGAAGTCAAACCAGCAAAAGAATGGCATTCATATCAGAAATGGAAAAGTTCAGGGGTGCATTTCCAAAAACCCTTCAGAAGCTAGTGAAATATATTTTTGCTATGTTTTCTCTGGCTTTTGAATCTCCACAGATGTGAGTGTGTGATAAAATGTGAAAAGAAGTATAAGCAACTACTTATGCTCTCGTCAGATTTAATTGCAAAGAAGAGACGGGGGCGAGTGGCTTCTGCCCAGCTAGATGTTTGTGGGGCCTGGAAAACATGGGGTGAGCATTTAGGGTGCTTTACAAAGCTGATCCATAGAAGAATGGTGATGGCCAACATTTGTGGCTCTGTATGTTGGATATTTGGGCTCCTGTCTTCTGGTATTCATCCTGAAAGATTCATAATCCTTTTGGGAGTGTGGTCAGTGACAAGAGTCGAAGGAAATCCTGAAATGTGGAAAAACTAACTTTTCCTAATATAAAACTGTTCTAAAAAACCCCTCAATCCTATGAATATGTTTCCAGATTTTCAGAAAAAAGCGCTGATTTACAGATTTTTTTTTTTTTTTCTGGTAAGGCTCTAACGTCAAACCAGTAAATCTGAATCTTTTCTTTGATTCTGGCATTGGCCTGGACATAGATAATTCAGAAGAACATAAGGCCACACCTTTTGGGTACTTCCTATAACAAATGGCTCAAAAGTGGAGAAGAGACTAGAAGGAGAAAGGGAACGGGACAAGATACACAAAGACTGAGCTCAATGAGAACCTAGGAACTCTACTAAAGAAAGGAAAAACGGCAGTTCAAAAAATCTGGATTATGTGCAAGCAAGAGTGTCTGGACAGGACAGTCTGGGTCCTTGGAGGCTTCCAGGCTGTGACAGAGGCTGCATGCCCTGTCCCATGGCAAGCTCTCTCGTGCAGTCACCCTGAAGACTTCATTCCACCGCTAGCCCTCTGTTCAAATCCCCAAATTCCCAGTAGAAGAATCTGGTTGAGAGCCTCCAGCACCTTCCTGGGACCTTCTGCTGCCTTTTAACCATGGGGACATTTGCAGCCTCTTGGGAGAATTCCTTCCTCGCCTGCCTTCCTCCTCCTGTGGACCCCTTTGTGTTGTTGCCCGAGGATGGACTGGATGGAGGATTCTCTGGAGGGTTTCTGCTTCTTTTCTGCCTGTTTTTTTTTTTTTTTTAATATGGAAAGTAGAAACCGGTAGTACTCGAGATTACCGCACCCTTGCATAACAGGAGCTGTTAATCCAAAGAGAAGGGGGCGAGGGTTGTTTTGTACCTTGAAGCCAGCAGTGGGTAAGTGGTGGCTGCGTTTCTCTTGCTAGTCAGAAGGAAGAGACACGAAGCTATAAAACCACATACTTTATGCGCAGCTGGTGAACTGTTGTTTCATTATAAACCTCCTCTCTGTACAAGAATTACCTCAAGGGCAGAAAAATGGCCACCCCCAGTGACAGCACTACCTGTCAATCTCCAAGAATCATGGGACATTTTCTTAGACTAGGAAAGCAGGACTCTAAATCCCTCCCTCTTCGCCTGTTGATGTACACCGTTAAAGGAGTCCCTCTTAGTTTCTTGTCTTAAAAATAGTAAGTTGTGCATGTTCACACAGGGATTGAATAGGCACATGTGTGTGATATGAAGGAGGAAGCTTACTGCTTCCTGTTTCTACTCTGTGTAGCCTTTATGTATTGTTTATTCTATAAAAGTATATCTTTGATTGCTAATTTTTATATTTATGTGTTAAAGCATGGATAAGTAGAAAATATAAGTGCACCATAAACATGTATTTTAGCATAAGTATGCAATAGTCGCAGTCTATCTTTTCTATAGCTGTCAGTCTGCTTTTTGATGCTTTGACAGGATACCCCAGGACTTATTAAAGACAAGGCATTTAGCTCTTCATCATTTTGGAGGCTAGGAAGTCATCCAGCACCGCGTCTGGTAACGGCCCTCTTGCTGTGTCCCTTGGGCAAAGGGTGTCCCATGGAGAGAGAAGCCGTATTCATGCTAACTAACACACTCCACACTGGCATCAGCCCCTCCGGGAGGCAAGGTCCTCATCCCTTCCTTCATATAGCAGGCGTTTCAGCTCTAAAGCAGGGTACTGTGCTGCTGCCCTCCACCCATGATTTTCTCCCTTGGGCCCCTGAGTCACTCCCAGCCTTGACGCTTGCATTTCCTTCTTCCTGCCACACTTCGGAGGCTCTGATAGAACCAATTTCTGCTTCACAAGGCCCTCCCCACCCTACTCGAGGTCCAGCTGTTCTGCTGCTTTCCGTTTGGTTTACCTCTCCCCCGTCCCTCTGTTCCAGACTGTTTCGTGTGCAAACGTGAAGGAGAAACATTTTCCCCTTCTGCTTTCACAGCAGAAGACTTCTGTGGTTTCAGAAAGCGTGAGGTTTTTCCCTGCCGGAGAACCCCTCTTCTCACGGGAGAACCTGGAGTGGCTCCAACGGAGACTCCCGAGATGGTGCTCCTTCCCGAATCTGATGGCCATGACAAGGCCAGCTATGACCCCGCTTCTCACTGGTTAGAAACAGGATTCTCACAACACTGCCCTCAAGGTTGATGGGCCTTCTAGAACCCCTCACAGGCCTCAGGAAAACATGCTCACTGGCTGCTCTAGCTTGTTTTCTATCCCTGTGATAAATGGCATGACCAAAAGCATCTCAGGGAGGGGAAAGGGCTGGTATCATTTTACAGTTTCCAGTCTGCCGTGATGGGAAGTCAAGGCAGAAACTCAAGGCAGGAACCTGGAGGCATCGACGGAAGCAGGTGCCATGGAGGAGTACTACTCACTGGGTTCTTCCTCGTGGCTTTTGGTGTCTGCTTCCTTATATAACCCGGAACTACTCCGCCAGGGGAGGCACCCAGATAATGGGGCTGGGCACTTCCATATCAGCCATCAATCATTAATCAAGAACACACACCACAGACTTGCCTATAGGTCAGTATGGTGGAGACATTTTCTCAATTGAGGCTTCTGCTTCCCAGATGACCCTTGTGAACACTAGCTTGTGTACACTTGGTAAAAACTGAACAGCACACTGGTTTGTTCCAAAGAACGTTACAAAGACATGAAGAGCTGTGCTGGGCAAGGGTTTCTCAGCCCTTTCTGGACACACCCCTCCTTCCTCGGGAATGCTACGTTCTTTGGGATTTTTTTTTTTTTTTTTTTTTTTTTGAGAGACTGCACATGAAGACTGACTGATGAAAATTTTGGCCACTAGTGACCAACTTCACCTCCAGGCCTGCTCCCCTTTCCCGAAGCTAACTGCTAAAGCTGAAATTCCCAACCCTTGGGTTTCCTTTACCCTCTTGAGGACAGCCGAAATCTTGACCCCAAACAGGTATCAGCCAACACATTAGGGTGGAAAAGGCATGGATCACTTTGACGATTACAAAGATCTAAGAACGGGATGTCAGAAAACTGGGCGAAGACCCAAACGCGTGCATTTCTTAATGTTAGTAAGAGAAAAGTTCAGATGTAGATTGCGTTGCCCAGTGCACTGGTCAGGAACGGGGGGGGGGGAACCCTTTATTACCTCGACGTACGACCTCCCTCTTCGGTCACTCTCTTCAGGTGTGCCCCTGGCTCTACTTCATTCCTCCATATCACCCACTTCTGTAGCTGCTTAAAAGGAGCCCAACTGTGAATGCCGGCGCTTAATTGGAGTGACGTTTTATGATGCTCCGTACAGCCTTTCCACGCTCTGGCTCGCCATAATTCATTTAACAAATTATAACCCACTCAGAGAACTTTTAAAAGTTTTATGTGCTGTGTATGGGGAGACTCGTTTCCTCACCGTGGAGTCATCTGAAAGGGATTGTGGCTTTATTTAACCTTTATATGGTATTGTATCTTCCTAGGGGGGAAATCAGACAGCAACAGTGATCGCCTTGTGCTCCATGAAGGACTTCAATTTAGCACAGGAGACCTGTCAGCTGGCGATTAGAGACGTTGGAGGTCTTGAAGTCTTAATAAATCTGCTTGATACAGATGAAGTCAAATGCAAGGTAAGGACTCCCGGTGATGGCCGAGAAGTCCTGTGTCCACTCACAGCCGTGGAAGCCGTGGGTATCTTTTGCACCCCTCTGTCCTGTCCTTTACTGTCATTGTCGATGGCCCACTAGCTGCACTTTCTTTTCCTTCTCCTTTCCCTTTTTCTCTTTCTACAAGCTGCTTGTGCTTTTGGAATGAGAACATAAATGAAGGAAAAATATAAAGAATGTGGGTAATCTTCAGGGATGTGAACTGTTTCTTAAAAACCCTAATTGGGGAAGGCTCTCAGGTAGACTCAGACTGTTTAAAAAGCATAGCGCTGGGAATATATTAAACTCTCAATCATCTGTCACCTTTTCTCCCCCACACAGATCGGCTCATTAAAAATCCTGAAGGAAATCAGTCATAATCCTCAAATCAGACGTAATATTGTTGACCTTGGGGGCCTACCAATTATGGTTAATATACTCGATTCTCCACACAAGAGTCTTAAGTGTTTGGCAGCTGAGACGATAGCGAATGTTGCCAAGTTCAAGAGAGCCCGGCGGGCAGTGAGACAGCATGGAGGCATCACCAAGCTGGTGAGTACCACCACCATCTCCAGACACTGGCACCCACGCAGCCCTGCCTTCCAGTCTCACCTGCTGCTCGCTGCTGCTAGCCACTGTGATGTGTGGCCTAGGAGTCTTCTGTGTTCTCTCTTTTGGAACACGTCTTTAAGAATGATGTACACGAATGTACGTGAGCAAGGGCCATAAAGCGATGTTCGGCTTCGGTTTTCAAATAATAAAGAAGTTCTAAAATAGCGTCACCTGAGGCATTGGTTAGAAGCCACTGCAAGGACAGCAAAAAAACAGAAGGTGGTAATTCCAAGGCAGCATTGCAGCTTCGTGATAGACGGAATGCGTACTGTGTGTGAGGCCGTGGGCTAAATCCCGGGATGAGGGAGAGATTTGGGGGAGGTAGGAGTGAGGTGGGGAGGAGAGGGGCAGAGGAGGGGAAGGAGAGACGAGGCTCGGGGGGGGGCAGCTCCAGTAGCCCAGCCATTGGTGTGCTGACTCACATCAGGACCCCCTCCATGGGGACAGTCAAACCATATGAAGGCAGCCTGGGTGCGGACACTCTTCATCCCGTGAAAGTTTGTCTTGCACCTCTGAAAAGTGTCTGTGTTCGGTGGCGGCGGCGGCGGCAGCGGCGGCAGCACTGCGTTTTGGAAGAGTAATATTGCATTAATATTTTATGTTATGTAAAATCATAACAGGATCAAATTGTTGATAAAGAACTGCCCACCACGGGGAAGTCTACACACACGGTTAGAAATGTACACCAGAAACACAAAAGGACTTCCTCACGGAGGGCTCTCCTGGTGGCTGCTGGACTTGAGGGGAAAGCTATGGAAATATTTAAAAAACATGAATTTCCATTAGCTCATTTATCTTCTGTGTATAACACTTATGTTATTACTCAGGAAAAAAATGATTATTTCAGTAACTGCCATCAAAAGAAAAAGCATCCTGCACCCTGTTGCTCCATCATCACAGACCTTAGAAAAGTAAATGCTGGGGGCTGGTGAGTGGAGTGAGCAGGAGTGCTTGTCACCAACCTGACCTGTGTTCAGTCCTGGAACGCACATGGTGGAAGGGGAGCGCCAACTCTCACCTGCTGTCCTCTGATCTGCACACACACACACACACACACACACACACACACAGCTGTACACACTACACCCACAGCAAACATACACACATTTAAATGTCAGGAGAAATGCAATAATTAATATGACTATCACATTATGAGGTAGATAAGTGTGTCCGTCCATTAAAATAACTCCCATAAATTATAAGAATAAAAAAATAAATGCCAAATATGGGTCTTTGAATCTCACATCACATTCAGGAACCTAGTGTTTGTCCAACTGCACTAACCTAATAAGAGAAGGACTCCCATTTGATTGTGATGTGAAATAATGGGCAAATTAGGAATAGGAACGGTCAGCACGGATGGCTGCTCTGAGTTCTTGGGCTGAGAATGTGCCAAGGCGCAGGGTACAGAACAGAAACGAACACACCTCTCTGTCAGACAGGGAGAAGACAGGTGTGTAAACTGTCTCGTGCTTGGTAGGCATTCAGCTGAAGCCAGCCCGTCCGGGGAATGGTACAGAAATAGAGGAGGGTGGGCGGTCAGTTCTCCTCGAAGGGGGAATGGCAGGAAAGGCTGGAGGAGATGCTGCTTGATGGCTCGGAAGGTGTTTGGTAGACAGACACACCAGGAAAGGTGTTTCAAGAAGATAAGGCCACGGCTGACATGGAAAGTTCCCAAGTTGCTCCTGGTTCAATGTGGCCGAATCCATGATAAGTTGGCTGGAGTAGTGAGTGACGTGAAAACAGGAGGGTGTGCTGCCACTACGGGCCTTATCCAGAGAGTTAGAGGGGGTTAAGTAGTTTGAACTTTAGAGGGATAATGAGAATAACTGTTGCAGACAGACAGTTAGGGCTGTCTGCCCTGAGCAGCCCCACCATCTCAGAACTCTCCTTCTGACTGTGATGTCTCTTGTAGTTCACAACTGAAAGCTGCGGCCATCCTTGCCTCCTCGCTCCTGTACCTCCTCACTCCTGGACTCTGTTGTCCTTGAGGCCATAACTAAATAAACCAAGAAATTGGAATTGAGATTGAGGCTCTGTTTAGGATTGGGTGTTTCCTTCCAAATTTGGCACAGGTAGTTTAGACTCTGTGGTGAATAACAGTGGGATTTGGCCAACATAAAGAAGAAACAGTAGGTGTGAGTTGGGATTTCTACACCCCCAGATAAAGATATGGAGCTTGAAGGCTGACAAGTAGCCTCCCTGGGGGTGAGGAACAGCTTTAATTCCTCCACAGGGAATCCTGACCTACTGCTATGTCCCTTTAGAAAATTGTCCCTTTAATGTCTTTGGTGATTTGGTCATTAAAAAGAAAAACGGAGGAGGACACTGGCAATTTAGTTTAATGGGTTCTGTCAGCATGTGTGCATAGCTGTGCCCTTCCCCGCATGGTTTTGAGAGGCATAAGCCGTCCAGCTTGTTTTGCAAAGCTTTGCTGGCTTTGGAGAGCCTGGGGTTTGAAATGCTGGCAGTGACAGCGTGGGTTATAATAGCTGTCATCCTGTTGTTGCTTGTACAGAGGTTTCGCCCTACAGTCTGGGCTAGCCTCACGCTGATTAGCCCAGATTGATCTTGGACCCTCGGTCCTGCCTATGACTTCTGAGTGCTGTGATTATAGGTACACACCTGATTTACAAACACTACCAGAAGTTCTAGAACTGTACTAGAAATACTGTCTTGGTGAGTATTTTCTCAAGGGAAGAACACACAAAAGGCCCAGAGCCAGAAGAAAGCAGATGCGATGCTTTGTTTCTTTGTTTCCAGTACTGAAAGACCGACTCACTTTTATTTTAAACACTTCCGTGTTTGGGCTGCTGGGATGGCACAGCCGGTCAAGACGCTTGCTACCAAGCCTGTCATCCTGAGTTCAATCCTCAGGATCCACATCACGGAAGGGAAAAACGGGCTCCTGCAAGTTGTCCATGGACCTGCACACACATGGGTCTTGTATGCACATGCCCTCACAGGCACACACAAGCACACCCTTAAGGAGAAATAGGAAAGGTGGCTGTGTATGTTCTGCGTCTGCTCCCGCAGGTCGCTCTTTTGGACTGTGGACAGAACTCGACGGAACCGACGACGCAGCAGCAGCAGCAGAGCCTGTATGAGACGAGGGATGTGGAAGTTGCTCGCTGCGGGGCGCTGGCCCTCTGGAGTTGCAGTAAGAGCCATTCAAACAAAGAAGCCATTCGCAAGGCCGGGGGCATCCCCTTGCTGGCCCGGCTGCTGAAGACCTCGCATGAAGACATGCTCATTCCAGTGGTGGGGACGTTGCAAGAATGTGCATCAGAGGTGCCCAAGCCATTCTGCATCTTTTTGTTTGCCCTTCCGTCCCTCCTCCTCTTCCTCCTTCCATGCTTTTTATGTATGTGGACGTGGTTGTGAGTGTGTACATGCGTGTTCATGTGTGTGGTCACAATTAGGCCAGAACCTAATGTTGAATGTCTTACTAGATTACTCTCCACTTTATTTTGGGGGCAGGAATTCTTTTTTTTTTTTTTTAATTTATTTTACATCCCGATCACGGCCCCCTCCCTCCTCTCCACCTAGTCCCACCCTCCCACCATCTTCCCCCTTTCTCCCTGCCCTTCTTCTTAGAAAAGGGGACCGGACCGCCAACCCCTGTCATTTCTTGATGCACCCGAAGCTTGCTGATTGGGCTTGCCTAGCCAGCTAGTGTGCCCTGGGAACCCTGTCTCTGCCGCCTGGCTTTCAGGTGGGCACTGCTGACGGGAAATCTGTGCTCACGTCTTGCCTGCTGATCAGTGTGGGCACTGAGCCATCACCCCGGCCCACTTTTTCTCTCTTTAGTTAAGAAAATAATCTTAAATTTATGTGAAAGGTAAGGTTCCTCTTCTCCAGACGTCTTTTCTTCTTGAGAGAGCAAGAAAATCAAATGAATAGCACACTGGCTACCTTTCGTCCTCAACCTTGGCTAGCTCTTTTGCCACGTGGACACAGACTGGAGGCTTGGGCTTTGCTGTCTGATCAGTTCGTTCAGCATGGTCCCCCACAAATGGTCACGATCGTAGTCAGCTTATGCACACGCAAGTATTTATATCTTGCTATTTCTAGGAAAACTACCGAGCAGCCATCAAGGCAGAGAGGATCATCGAAAACCTGGTGAAGAACCTGAATAGCGACAATGAGCAGCTGCAGCAGCATTGTGCCATGGCCATCTACCAGGTGGGGGCCGGTCTCTACCCTGGGTCTCCCTCCTCCTGCAATTAAAGGCAGAGTCTCTAGACACGTCATCTCCTCCTCTGCGGTGCTCTGTTAGTTAGTGTACTGTGCCTCAAGCACCTGGCAAGAAGAAGCAGAGGGGAAAGAGTGACTGGGGCTCATCACTTCCGACCGTTACTTTGAAGCAGTGATTGTAGAGTTGGCCCAGTTCACAGTCACGGGGGAAAGTGGTAGAGAATGTTCGCATCAGTGCAGACAAGGAAGCAAGAGGGTGGGGTGGGGACACCGGGGAGGGGAAGGGAGAAAGGAGAGGGAGAACAGAGGCAGGATGCGGGCAGGAATAATGCACTGCGCACTGCTGTTGTTACGCCAAATCTTCATGCTGACACTCAGAAATCGGCAGTTTTGGCAGATAGTCCAGGGGTCTCCAAGACCTTGTAGGGCTGAGAACCACTGTCGTTGGTGGCGAAGCATTCACTCAAACATGTGGCAATGTATCAACTAGTCTGATTAGTTACGTTCCGTGAGACATTTGTGTCCTCCTCACTGTTTCTAAAAATATTTACTTAGGGTAAAATAACTCATTAGTATATGAGGACCCCTACGTTGCTTTTCACAGGTTCTGTTCAGAGACAGTGATCTTGGGGAAAGAATGGGCACGCACGCTCTCAGTGTGTTTGGTTGTATGTGGACACGGTTTTTGTTATGAGTTCACTTATTTCATTTTCCACTAACTATGGATTGTTTCCTGGTACACCGGAGCACAGATTAGGATGACCAGGTGGCCTCGAAAAACGAATGTCTGGCTGGTTATGGCCACACCAGCTTCTCTGTAATCAGAGTAGACTCACATGTGAATACTCTTAAGGACAGCGTACTAAGAGTGGACTACAAATGGAGTCCAAGACCCTCGGGGTTTGTATTCACTTTCAAAGGCTTCTGCTGCTAACCACAAAGCAGGTAGCTTCAAAAGAATTTTGCTTCTGGAGTCTGGAAGTGGGTGTCAAGGTGTCCACAGGGTAGTTTCTTGAGAAACCACTGTCCCTGACGTGCGGCTGACTGCTTTTTCCCGTGTTTTCATGTCGTGTCTCCGCACTATGTGCTGTAACGTCTCTTAGAGGAAGGGTATTCATCACAACTTAAGTGCTCACTTTAGGTGCTCATCACAACTTCTTGCCTTAACTGCTTCTTTAAGCCTCGTTCCCCGCAACACCCGCCACAGTCATATTCTGAGGCACTGGGTGTTAGACCTTCAATTTATGGATCTTAAGAGAGTATAGATAAATGTATATTAAAGGCAAATAGTCCTGATCTGCATGTGTGTGTGTGCGCGCGCACACACACACACACACACACCCCACTGAACCACAGTTGAAATCACAGGAGAAGGCTGGTTCCATGTAAGTTAGTTGTTAAGGCGTGGACTCTCCGGCCCAGTTGTAATTTGGGTTTACGAACTCTCTCAGCTCTCTACCTCTATCCATATGCCCCAGCCCAATCCTTCCTCCATGATACAAGGTCTTGGAGACCCCACTGGGTTCCCTGGAACTCTGATGCACGCTGTTGTGTAAAGGAAACAACTTGTGCTGAAGAACTCCCACAGATAAGCCTCACTGAATGCGCGATGACTTGCTCTCTGATGGCCTCCTTTGACGTTTCGCGCAGTGTGCTGAAGATGAGGAAACCCGGGACCTGGTGAGGCTGCACGGAGGACTTAAACCCTTGGCCAGTCTGCTCAATAACACCGACAATAAAGAGCGATTAGCGGCTGTCACTGGGGCGATCTGGAAGTGCTCCATCAGCAAAGAGAATGTGGTTAAGTAAGGCATTTACTGTTTCACAGCAATCTATCATGAAAGGCATAAAAGGTGTTTAATAAGGGTTCTCTCCGGCTATAGTCAATAATGTGCACGATTAATGTGGACCAAGGGTAGACTGCAAAGATTCTTAGGCATCTCCCCATCCTACGTCCCAGAAAGTTTGTGTGTAGCAGTGGCTGGCATGATCTTCTTGTGTGAATAGGCTGCTCTACATACGAAAACATAAATTTAAAATCTTTCTTATGTTCTCTACTGAAGTGAGAAAGTCTTTGCAAATAGAAGTGGCCTACACATTCTTCCTTATTAATTTTATTTATTCTTCTCTCACACAACACATCTTGACTATACTTTCCCTTCCTCCACTCTTCCTGGTCCCCTTCCCCCCTTCCTCTCTCCTCCATATCCACTTCTCCATTTTCTTTCAGAAAACAGCAGGCCTCCCGGAGATATTTTTAAAAAAATTATTTGTGTGTGTACATGTGTTCTGTGAGTGTGCATCTGAGGTCAGCAGAGAGAATTAGGCGCTTTCATCTCTCACTGTTACCTATTCCTTTCAGTCAGGGTCTCTCCCTGAGCCTGGGCTGGCTTTTTCCTCAGCTCAGTTGGAAGCCATCAGTCCCTAGTTGGAGCTATGGCGCCTGGTGGAAAGCACTCACCCAGCTTGCTAGTTGTGCTTATGTCTGAACTCTGGTCCTCATGCTTGCATGGCAAGGGTTATTAGCTAACTGCTGGGCCATCTTTCCTCCCTAGTTTCCATTTTTAGGAGACAAAGAGTCAGCTGAATGGTTCTAACCACTCTTAAATTAGTCAGCAGATGGCTACTAACCACTCTTACTGAGTAGGTATTTTCAGTTATGATTCTATTTAATTTTATTTTAATGTATTTGTAAAGGTTTGTGTGTTGGGAATGAAACCCAAGGCCTTATGCTTGACAAACAAGTACCCTACCACAGAATCTTTATGGTTCTACGTTGCTTTTGATTTTTAAAGTTGACTCTGTATCTATTTAGAATTCAAATTCTCCAGAATATTATAAGAATTTTTTTTTCTGTATTTTGTATTTTCTTTAAGAAATTTGCTTGTTCTAATGGAAAATAAGCTTACCTTGGAGTATACAACAGAATTAGTAACAGATCAAAGGTAGCCTCCATTAATGCGTATGCAAACCATATGAATGGCAGCAATACAATTCATTCACATCTGTACATAAACACTGATGACATTTATGAGAAAGGAGAAAATGTTATACAGAGAAATGGGAATTCTGAAATACAGGTGATTCATTTGATTTAAACGCACACTGAAAAAGATCAAAGTAAAATTACATGAAGATGGATTCTAAAACTTACCACTGACTAATAGTGAAGCAGTCTGAGAAGACCAATCAAAATGTTTTATTTAGTATTCATGCATGTATATGACATGTTTAGATCAAATAATTCACGCTGTTCTTACCACTTCCTCCTTTCTCCTCCTCCCAAGTTTACATGCTCTATTTTTTATCACCCACTGAAGACATCAGGTGATGCCTGTGTGTGTGTATAGCCCTTTAGAGCCACATCCCTGAAGAGAAATGGCTCTTTCTCTTCTCATGTTGGGTGGCACATCAGGAGCCCCTCCCCTGCCCGAAATGGCTGGATTGATTGTGTCCAAGCCTTGTGGCGTGAAGTCCCAGGCCATGTGAGTTTGTGCGCACAGCTGCGCTGTTATGTCCAGCAGACAGGGTTTCACAGTGGCCATCTACTCCTTCTGGCTCTTATGGCATTGCTGGTCCCTCTCCCATGACTTGAGGGGGAGGTGACTTAGAACTGAGTACCTCACAGTGACTTGTTCTGTGCTCACTGAGCTTGTGGGTCTACTGCAAAAGCAGCTTCTCTGCTGGGATTCAGAGACGCATGGATCTATGGGTAGAAAGATGAGAGCTTAGAGGACGGCTTAATACTCTTCCCACCTAGCAGAACAATCATCGCTGGTGCTCTCCTGGGGCACGTGACCCAGCTAGTCCTGGGGTTCGAGTCCAGTTAATTCTGTCTCACCTCTCGAGAAAACCCTGTGGGCATCCTTGTGTTGTTCCTGATTTTAGCGAAGTGTTCTGAGCTTTTGTCTGAGGCGCATGCTACTGGCAGTCATTGTTCATTGCTTGTACTGTGTTTACATGTGCCCCGTGTCGTCCTAGATCCTCCGGGATTTTTACCCTGAAGGGATGTTGGCCCTTTCTGCAGCTAAGGAAGATGATCATGTGGTTTTTGCCCTTGAGTCTGTTTGGTGGACTGCAATTGCTGGTTTCCATAGGTCAGAGCAGAAAACTTTTAAAATTTGAGTTGCAGTAGCTCTCCTGCTCATTTTTGAAACACAGTGATTCTATGTAGGTCCAAAAAAGAAAAAAAAGAGAAATACATAATGCAATTCATTCCTAATATGTGTTTAATATAGTTTCTTCTAATATAGGTTTATTATAGTTTGTTCATGTAAGTTAATCTCTGTGAGAGGAAAAACTTAGAATGGATTCACAGATGCTAAGATTCATGGATGATCCTGGCTGTCTCAGGGGTGTCTGGGTGTGGGTGCCAGCCTTCCTGCCTAACAAGCTGGAGATCAGTTGTCTGATAATGGAGGTTGAAGGGTTGAAGGGCTTCTTCTCAGTAGGCTTGTTATACAGATCAAATGAGCACTGAAAATACAGCACATGGCTAAATTGCCTGATAAAAATAACTATTTAGAATAGCTGTTGCCTTCCTGAGTAGCTTTCCTGCTACCATGGCACCGTCAGCAGCCTCCTTTCTCTGCTCTTAGGTTTCGAGAATACAAGGCCATTGAGACCCTGGTGGGACTCCTCACGGATCAGCCCGAAGAAGTGCTTGTGAATGTGGTCGGAGCCTTGGGAGAATGCTGTCAAGAATACGAAAACCGAGTCATTGTCCGGAGGTGCGGCGGCATCCAGCCTCTCGTGAACCTCCTGGTTGGAATAAACCAAGCTCTACTTGTGAATGTCACAAAAGCTGTGGGCGCATGCGCAGCAGAACCAGAGAGTATGGCGTAAGTGGCCCTGGACACAAGGAGATTTTACCCGCTAGTGTTAAGGGAAAGGTTTGGATGGTCATAAAAGGGTCTGTCTCATCACTTAGAGTGCATGTGTACATGCGATGGACAACTGTGTTACCACATGAATATTCATGAGGTATCTAACCAGTACGTTATTTTGAAGAGAAGCGGACCTGTGCTGGGCACTGCTGGCAGGAGGAAGGATTTCCAAAAGCCAATAATCAATCTTACCATGTGGAAATCATGCACAGTCAGTAAAAAAAAAAATTCTCTGCCTTTTAGAGAACAATTGTTTCCATATATAGTCTCATGTTTCTTATTTCTGGTCTATTTAGAAAACATATTTGCATCACCTCTAAAGAGCAAAGAAATACCAAGGATTTTAAGCTTAATCCTTGAAGAGATTATTGTGTACATAAGAAATAGAAGATTTAAATGTGAATTGAAAATATGTTGGAAAAGCCATTGGTCCTGAGCATTTGTGAACTTTTTCAGTGTTCTGACTATAGCGTGACATCGATTCGGGTGTGAAATATTATACAGCCTGTAGAGGTGAGGTGATGCTTACAGGAGGGTGTGCCTGCAGCGCGCTCGGACACCGCACCTCTGTATGAAAGGGGTGCGAGCACCCGCGCACTTGGATGTTTGTGGGAGATCCTGCACCCTAGCCTTAGCAGCTGTCAGAGGACAGCTGTGTATTTCTTTATGCATACTTTATACATACTTACCTACCTACACTCACCTGTGCATATATCTACGGGTGCGTCTACCTACCTACCTACCTATGAGAGAAAAAGTTTATTTTGCGAGTTTGGCTTCTACAATGGTGCAAGCTTGGTGAGTTCAAAATCTAACAGAGGTTGGGTTGGAGACCGGAGACTCAGGCTATCACTGTGCTGGCAGAATTCTTTTTTGTCCAGGAACGGTCAGGTGATAGCCAAATGTATGATGAGGGTGATCCATTTTTACCCCAGCACCTTAAGTGTTAATCACGCAAAATACCTTCCATAGAAATATGTTGCCTAACACTTGCCAAAAATGTGGGAACTGAGGACCAACCAAGCTGACACATAAATTCAAGCATGACTAGCTCATCCATGCATGTCTGTAAGCCCTGTTTAAGACAACAAGGAGATGATACTTTTGTCCTGTGTGATTCCACAATCCACGAACAACTGGAAACTGCGCCCATCACTTCCAAAGAGTTCTTTGGCCGTGTTTGTTCTTCCTTTCAATAACCCTTAATTCAGTCACTATGTAAAGTGAACAGTACTTAGATACAAGGATGTAATGTTCACAAATCTCCTGTTATAAAATGAAGGGGATAAAGGAAGGGGGAGGTAATATATAATCCTCCATAAAATGTTTATAGCAAAATAAGGAAGGAATCGTCATTTCTTGCAGTTCTTGTTACTGGTCACGTGGTTATACCTCGTACTGTAAGCTTCCACTGTTACCCTTAGCAAGCACATCACCCAGCTGTGGATTTTATTTTTATTTGTTGAGTGACTCAAATTTATATTTCTCAAAGGTCTGGGGCCTTAGTTGCTTTCTATTGCCACAGTAAGACCCCATGATCAAAACACTAAATAGAGGAAAGAGTTTACTTGAGGTTTTTTTGTTTCAGAGGGTGAATTCATGACCTTTGAATTTGAGAGAGCATGCAGCAGGCAGCAGGCACGGTGCTGAGGCAGTGGCTGAGAGACTCTCTACCCACCAGCAGGAGGCAGAGGCAGAGAGAGCTGTTTGGGAATGGCCTGGGCTTTTGAAACCTCAAACCCCACCCCTAGTGGCCCACCCAGTTCCCCTAACAAGACCATCGCTCCTAATCTTTCCCAAGCAGCTCCGCCAAGTAGGGCCCAACACTCAAATATATGAATCCATGGAGGCTGATCCATTCAAACTACCAGAGCAGTTTTGGCTGGATCAGGTTGCTGTACTTTTCCATTGGCTCTAACCATAGATTATGGCAGTACTGAGCTATATCAGGGGACCCCCGTATTTCAGACAGACAGGTCCTTCTCTAGTCTCACTGGAATGGCTCCTTGGTAGTCAGTGGTCACTTCCTTCTCTACCTCATGGTAGACTGACTCACAAGTCATCCACAAGACGCTATTATTAATCCATATCTTGGTGACTACACAGAGATTAGAGCCTGTTCTTATGGAATCCTTATATATCTCATTGTCAATGATCCTGACAAGCCATTTCAAGTTCACTGCTTCCATCACGCAGCACCCAGCTTCTCTTAATATTTTAAGTAGATGTAGTTTTGAATTTTCAGTCAAATGCATTGAAGAAAAGGTCAGGGAAATTACCTTTATTCTTCTTCTGATTTTTGGAGATTCTAAATTTGGAAACACCAAAATGGAAAAAATAAAACAAAACAAAACAAAACAAACAAACAAACAAACAAAAACACCTAGGCTTCAAAGTTTCAGTTCTGGAGAAAAACAAGTAAAACGAAAACTTTAAGAGCTGAAAATGTCAATAAATGTGTCTATGAGTCAGTCTACAAAACTCTCTGTGGATCTTTAAGAAAGGGTTTACTTATTGTAGGGGCTATAAAAACCATAAAACACTAAAAGCTAAAAATAAAACGTATTTTCCCAAGCAAGGAAATCATCAGTTCTACAGATCTGAACTGTGAGATACATTTGTCAAAGGTTGTGAATCGTTGACTTGAAAGTAACATAGTGGATCTGCCATGCCTCTTGAGGCTCCACTCCAAATAAGACCTGTGCATGTCCAATGCACAGACATCATTACTTTTTACGGAGAGCAGGTCGGAGAAGTGAATGGCCTCAGAAAAGTATGGAATTCCCTGCAGGATACACAGTTATGCATTATAAAACATCAGGAGAAATGGAGTCAGGAGAGTCATATGTCAGCGCTGGGGATTCTGGGTGCCAAGGATGTGGAGACAGTGACTGTCAGATTGCTGCAGACTGAAGCTCTAAACCTAGGAGTCAACCTGATTAACTGTTGAAATGCTCAGAACTGGATAGAGGTGTGTTCCCTAGACAAACAGGAAGGAATGCTTTATGGAATTCCATGAAGAAACTATCTTAACGGCCAACAGATAAATTCAGATAAATCATTTTTTTTCCTGCAGCTGCAGAACTCAAGTTTTTCAAAAAAATTAAATAAGGCAACGCAAACCACTTTAAGAAGCAGATGGTTATGGAATAAAGGAGGACAGGGGCCGGAGAGATGGTTTGGTGAGTGAGGCGTTGCAGTAGAAGCCTGAACATCTGGGTGTGCATCTTTAGCACATGCTGAAGAGCTGGGGTTGGTGGTGTGTTTCTGTAATCTCCACACTGTGCAGTAGAGGCAGGAGGATGGGGGGGCGGGGCTTGGCTAATCAGTCTAGCCAACTGGTGAGCTTCAGTTTCAATGAATGACTTTGTCTCAAAAACTAAGGTGGGGAATAGTGGAGGAAGCTCCCCGGCACCCACCGATGCCTATACCCATACACACACACACACACACACACACACACACACACACACACACACACA
>NW_026596117.1:23205760-23273608 GCF_907164565.1 Psammomys obesus | reverse complement strand
CACACACACACACACACACACACACACACACACACACACACACACACGGTGCATGGGTGTGTACCATGAGAACCCACGTTCATTCCAGAATGCACAGTTTAAAGAAGCCTGACAGTGGTGGCTCAGGCTTGTAGTCCCAGTGCTGGGGATGTGGAGACAGGTGAATCCCTAGGCTCTCTGCAGGTCAGCCTAGACTACTTGATGAGATCCAGGCCAGTAAGAGAGCCTGCCTCAGTGGTGGCCAGTATCAGAAACACAACACCTAAAGTTGGCCTCTGGCCAAGTACACATGAACATGCCCATATGTGCACATGAAAGAGAGCCAAAAGGAGCAGAAGGTGAGGGCTTAGATTTTTCTCCACACCTCCTTCACTTAGGGTTCTTAAACACCTTCACCTCCAACCCCCAACGTTAGGTAGGAGATTAGTAGGAAATTGGACCTCCTTTATATCTACCCCCTGCTGATTAGAGTAGATGGGTCTTTAGGGGATTACCGAACCCAGTTGTCAGGGTATCAGCAGTCCAGTTCTAAGGCCAACAACAAGCCGCAACACACGTCAGCACGATTCAGAAGATCAGGACGAGTCAGCAAAAGCCGCAAGACTCATTTGTGTTGCTCTGAGAAGCTCTCTGGGATGTTTCCCTCTGCGAAGTCAAGTGTCGAAACACGAAGATCAATGCAGTGAGAGCCCATCCACGCTTGTTCTCAGCCGGCCAAAGTCATGCCCTTTGCCCGAGAGAGCTCACAGCAAAACACCACATGTCCTCTCACAAGACAGCTTGCTACAAAACATCACGTGAGAAAACTGAGTCTTCACCGAAACCAGAAACTTCCACTTCAAGAAGGTACACAGGAGACAGCCGAGCTGATAACGTGCTTGCCCTGAAAGCATGAAAATCTGGGTTCCAACCTCAGAGCCCACGTACACCCAGGCGTTGTGGCATACACTTGAAGTCCCAGCCAGGCAGATCCCAGAAGCTCCCTGTCTGTGTAGTAAAGCACCTGGCAAACTGGCTCTGTTTCAATAAGCAAAGTAGATGGTGTCCTGAAGAAGAACATTTGGGGGTCATCTCTAGCCTCCACACACACGTGCACACATGTACTTGAGCACACACACAATAGAAAGAAAACAATTATTGAGCTAAACACCTGGGCACAAAGAAAATACAATAAATATAACAGAATAGTCAGGAATGTGGTCTCCACAAAATGAAATGAAAAGAACAAAGGTGATAGTCAAATGCAAGGAGATCTAATGAACGGTTGTGTGCAAGCTGGAACACGCTGGCACATGGGCTTGGGATGGGTAGGTATGCTTCTGCTCAGAAAGCACGTGGGGCTGAGTTCTAATGCCCAGGACTACTTAACACAAAGCCAAGTGAGGGAGCACGGGGCTGTGTCCCCAGCGGGTAGGGTAGGAGGACTCCAGGGGCTCACTTGCCAGCCAGTATAGCCAAAGTACGAGTTCCTCATTTAAAAATGAGCCTCTCCTTCCCTGTAAACCTCCATCATGTTTGACTCTCCCTACATTGTATTGTGTTTGGATAATTGCTCTTCCTCTCACCTTGGGACCCACTGTGACCTTGAGAAACTTTCTCCTGGTAAATTGTGTCTTCAGGAGGAATGTTTGTTTCTGCAGAAGTCCAGCATGCTGGAGTCATCACCTTTACAACATGGCAGCAACGCCAAGGGGAGCTAGAAGGCCCCTTTTAGAGACAGAAAGGGGAATTCCTACTGTGGCTACATGACCTTGGTTGGGATTGGCTGGTGCCCATGGAGGTTATGTGACTCAGGACTTAGGTGCTTTTCAAACCAGTAGTTCAACAATCTTATCTTCCCTAGACCGGATGTCTTGGCTGTTTCTGATTGGTTGCACCTTTTCTGTGTTTTTTCCTATAACTCTTAGGCCTGTTTTGTCTAGCAAGACAACAAAGCTTGTCATGGAGTTGGTCAGGCTTATTAGGCTCTCTCAAAGTCACAAGTAAGGGCAGCTGATGCTAAGCCTGTGAAATATTAAGTAATGAGGAACAGAGAAACTGTCAGGTTCAAGAGCTGTGAAATATGAGATGACTTGAGTGTGAGTCGTAATGAAGAGTGGGAGTTAAAGACAGCTGTCAAATGTTCCACTCCCAGATGCGGGGAATACATCCAGGGAAATAGCAAGGGAGGCTAAGCTTCACAACGCAAGACAGTTTGTTACACATCAGAAACATAATCCATACGCAAGCATAGGGTAGCCACTCAGCAGGCACTCGCTACCCAGCAAATGATGATGAGTTTGACTGCAGTTGTGTAGATATTGAAATTCCTGTGGATCGACTCGGCCAAGGCTGCTGGTCAATCTGATGTTCATGTCTAAAGCTTAGGATGAAGACTTGAGATTGGCATCAAGGGTAGCCACGACCTAGTGACTGAATCAAGAGTGACAAGAAAGACCAGTAAAAGGTGAAGTGTGTCTAGTTTTTAAGGAAAATGATAAAAAAAGCCTAGAGTTGTGAGGGAAGCTAGACAGAGTATTGAAAGAGATAGGTAGGTAGATAGATAGATAGATAGATAGTAGATAGATTGATAGGTCATAGATTGATTGATAGATGAAAGAAAATGGCAGGGAAAGAAATTGATCAGAGTGTCTAAAGTGCTTTTCTTGTGCAACTTTCTGTGTGTGCTCTGGTTTTCCCACAAGTGTTTTTAGAAATTCACTAAGGCAATTTTAGAAGACAGTATTTTAAGTCTGGTAAAAATCCAAACAATATTACTCTTGGCATCATATTTCAGACATGGCTATTATTGCTAGAGTTTTTTGATTTATAGCTTCTTTAAGCTATAAGCTGAATGTGAGGAAACAGTAAACATGTCTTTTCTGTGCTGATTGTACATAATTCATGGGTAAGGAACTCGTTTTGATGAACAGCAGCTGTACCTGTTAGTGATTCATGGCTGTGGCTTAGACTCAGGCGCATAACTGTCTAAACATGTACACTCTCGGCAGCCTGGCTAACTGCAGTGTAGCGCAAGGAAAGCTCTATGCCATCTTATTAACAACAGTCTGGTCGCTGAACCATGAGACCTCTCACGAAACGCTTGTATAAAATTCCATTGACTTTTTCAGTTCCGTGACAATAACCTCAGATGTTTCCTATTGATTAGGTGTCCCCTTGAGATGCTTAAAATACCTGTGACTGGGCAGATTTGTTTATGCTAAACTTTCCTTAACTTATTTTTGTCTCTCTTGTGCGTATGACGTGTAGGCACATTTGTGTGTGTGACTATCAGTGTGAGCATACAACAGCATGCCCGTGAAAGCCCAAAGACAACCTTAGCAAGCGTCAGTCTTTAGGAGTCATTTCCTAAGGCGGGGTCTCTAATTGGCCTGGAAGCCCGGCACGTAGAGTAGCCTAGCTGGACAGAAAGCCTCACGGGTTCCTCAGTCTGCCTTCCAGCACTGTAATTACGAGGACACACCATCACACATCCAACTTGTTTTTCTTTTGACATGGGTTCTAGGGATCAAACTCAAGCCCTTGCAAGAGAAGCACCTTTATGACTGTCCTAGTCGCTTGGGTGCCATGGCCAAGGCTACTTTTAAGAGAAAACATTTTCTGGGGCTCACAGTTCCAGAGGGGTAGCGCCCTTGACCATCATGGTGAGGAGCATGGCAGCAACAGGCATAGTGTCGGAGCAGTAAATTAGAGCTTATGTCCTCATCCACAGGCAACAAAGCCAAGAGAGATAAGCGGGGGGTGTCTCCAGACTTTTGAGACCTCAAAGTTTGCCCCTCAGTGACACATGGCCTCCAAGAAGGCCACACTTCCTAACCCTTCCCAAACACTTCCATGATTTGGGAACTAAATGTTCAAATATGAGCCTATAGGGGTTGTTCTAACTCAAACCACCATGCTAACTGAGCCATCTCTCCAGCTTTTGATGGCTTCTTTATATCCTAATAAAGGATAGAATTTTTTTTTACTCTCTAGCATTGGTATAGAAATGTAACTTTCAACATATTATAGAGTTTTAGGTCCTTTCTTCAGAGCTCCTGTGGCTCAGGTCTTTCCACTCATTATTTTTTTGTGCGTTTGATTTCTAAAACTGAAACTGGTTTAACAAGCTTGTGTTCCCATCTATATCCTCCTTCCTAACTTGTGGCTTTGTCTTCTTAAGGCAGAAGCTGTACTATTTGGTGCATAAATTCTAATTGTTGTAGGTTGTGGCTTTTAACGTTCATGTTGCTGTTCTTGGCTCCTGGTTACTGCATATTTGGAGTTGTTTTATGCTTTGCATGGCATTAGGACGTCACTGCAGCCTTCCTGATTGTTTGCTTGCCTGTTAGTTACATCTTAGGCTAGGCTTCTCCTTAGTGAACTTTACCCATCTATTGTATATAGTATGTGTGTGAGTCTTGTTTGGAGAGCTGAATTAAACTAAGACTTAGTTCAGGAAGTGAATTAAGCCATTCACAAATGTTAATCAACATGACGAAAATAT
Organism: Psammomys obesus; assembly: GCF_907164565.1. Classification (NCBI taxonomy): domain Eukaryota; kingdom Metazoa; phylum Chordata; class Mammalia; order Rodentia; family Muridae; genus Psammomys; species Psammomys obesus. Next base: position 23,269,122 of record NW_026596117.1, on the reverse strand, counting down.
TTGGGCTCAATGAATGTCAGACTTTTAAATTAGTTGTATTCTGTAGAATTTGATGTGGTTCTTTATCTGGTTTATGGTCTTTACAATTCGTTGTTTTTATTTAGGATGATTTGTTTTTGTTCTAGTTGTTCTTACCCCAACAAATTCTCTCACTGGACTTTGAGCTCTCTGATTTTGCTAGACTGGCTGGCTGACAAGCCTGTGGGACTCTACCTGTCTTCATTCCCCAAGTTCGTGCCCGAGCAGGTTACACCACTCCTGAATTTTATACGAAGCCAGGTGGATCTGAATCTAGGTCCTCATGCTTGTGAATTGAACACATCAGCAACAACTGAGCTGTCACTGCTGCTCCTGCTGGCATTTTTTTTTTATTCACATCTGTACAATAAATCCATAGGTCTGCTTTATTTTCTTTTGTCCTTCCATGATTTATCACATGATACTTAGTGTTACTATTCAGATATTACTCTTCCAACCTGTGCTCTACCGTATATCTGCACACAGCACATACTAACCATTGGGTTCTTGCTGAAGTGCTGGTCTTATTTTAATTATTTAGAGCTTGTCTTCCAGTAGAGTCATCAAAGGCGGCTAGTGGTGACTATTGGGTTAGGACTGGCTTTAAATGCATGCTTCAAAGGGGGCCTGATTAGCTGAAACATCTTTGGCTCTCACTCTCTTTCACTAAATTTAACTATGCTGCCCTTGTTACTTTGACAGAGGTCCTGGACACCTGCTTCTGGACAGTGCCTCCTAGCATGACATAGACAATGAGCCCATAAAAATCCCAGCCTTATGGTTGTCTGAACAAGACTGGCATCATGACACCAGGAGACATGACAATATGGACATGTCCCTGCCCCTACATTTTCCTCCCATACATACTGAAATGAGTATTTGTTGAGCCAACTGTCACAGGGCCCAGTGTCATGTGATCAGGTAGTGAAAGCCTCTTCATACAGCAAACACAAGGATAGAATTAAAGCTATGATGGGATGGAGAACTCTTAAGTTTCCTACGTTCTGTGGTTCAAATATAATTATGCTGCGTTTATATGGCTTTAAACGACTTTTGCATTGGTTTATTTGTTCTTTTTAAAGGAAAAATGCCTAACTATGCTTGTATGTATCCAGAAGAGATTTAATCCCTCTATGGCTTCCCCGATGCCCTTGTTGCTGTAAAACCAGTGTCTGTGAGCTTTTAGGGTTTACACAAAGCATACAGTAAGTACATGATTTGTTTATAATCATAACATTTTTCTTTATTTTGCAGTTTCTTCATTTTTTATTTCTGTGCTTTTAAAAGCATGTAGATGAAATTTAAATACAAAAATATAGGTCTAATTTTTATTTTATTTAATTTATATGTATGGTGTATTGCCTGCCTTCATGTCTGTGCACCACTTGTAAGCCCAGTGTCCCCAGAGGATAGAAGAGGGCATCAAAGGCCCTAGAACTAGGTTTATAGATGGTTGTGAGCTGCCATGTGGGTGCTGGGAACTGAACCCAGGTCCTCTGGGAGAGCAGTCAGTACTCTTCACCACTGAGCTATCTCTCCAGCCCGAATTTCATTATCTTTAAAAATATATTTATTTTATTTTATTTTATTTTATTTGTTTGTGTGTGTGTACGCGCGCGTGCGTATGTGCAGGTGAGTGCTTGTGTCTACAGTGGTCAGAAGTGGCCTCCAGATTCCCCTAGGGCTGGATTCCCAGGCAGTTGTGAGCCACCAGATGTGGGTGCTAAAAACTGAATCCGGGTCCCCCAGGCACTCTCAGTCGCTGAGCCAGCCAGCCTCCATTTTCCTTTCAAACAGGCGCTGCACGCATTCAGCTTTAGGAGGGAGTGGGTGTCGTTTCTGCACATTAAACAAGTCAGTCGTTGCACATATGTAGGTCAGCAGCTGCAGAGGCGGCCGACTCAGGGTCCTCCCTCTCGTGCAAGAAGACCTGTGGACACAGTGAAGAAACAGTAAGTCCTTAACCTGTGATGTGCACGCAGGAAGGCACAGCTGAACACACGAGTGAGCTATCGGAATGAAGCAAAGGATGGTAACACTATCCTCAGCTCTGCTGGCTCCACCACGGCCCGCCACAGACATCCGTCTTCTGTCTTGTCCTTCTGGCTGTTTGGTGCCTTGCTGTCTTTAAGAAGGCCGTGCTACAGACTGATTTCATTTCTACTGCAAACGTGTGTGAGAGGAAGCCGTCGTGGGTGCCGGTTTTGTCTGGTTTTTCTTGTTCCAGAGTGACGGGCTGTCTTTTGCTGATTCAGTCTGATGAGTTTGAACAGCTGTGTGCATCCACCTGGCCCCCACCCACAGGGCATACAGAATGTGCCCTTCCCCCCTGCAGGGCTACCGCTGATGGTTAAATTAGTTTTTATGCTGATCTAGCAAGCACCTGCTTGATTTCTGGCTCACTTCTGCACATCGCAGTGAGGCGTTGTGTTACGGAGTAGATTGTTAGGAAGTGGTTGTGGATTTTTGAACTCCTCCCAGTGTCAAGCACCAGACTGTCAGTTTTCTTTCAGATCAGTCTACTTGGATGAAATGGTAAGCTGCTTGTGGGGCTCATTTCTATTCTCTGATAATGATACGGAGTAACTTCCCTGTTATCCACATGGAAATCCTTTTTTTTGTAGTTTCCATGTTAATTTGAATAAGTCATTGAGATATTCTGGATGCACACTCAGGCTGTCTTTTGAATAGCAATTTGTAATTTGATGAAGTTGAATTTATTGCTTTTTAATTTTATTGCTAGTGGGCTTTATAACTTAGAAATGAGCTGGGTTTTTGTTTTTGTTTTTCTTTAAATGGAAAAGGTCAAAGTTAATATTTCCCTCAAGCTCCAGGTCTCCCAGTCTCATTTGTGACCCTGACTTGGCACCTTGGTTGTGAAGTGACTGGTTAGGAAGAAAGGCCTCATGCAGCTGTGCCCTGATTTCCTTACATTCAGTTTGCAGGCATTTCATGGTTTTGTAACTTAGATGCATTGGGCTATGTTTGGATTTCTAGATAAAATTTTGTATCATTTTATCTTAATTTTTATAAAAAACAATTTTAATAACTTCTTGGGATTACTGATTAATTTTGAGAAATGTAAAAAAAAAAATTTAAATTTTGAAACCGGAGCACGTTCTGACTAATAGTTGGAACCCTTAGGATGGACTGGGTACCATAGCAGACTGCCTTGTGGGGTAAGCTGCTGCCCATTCAGAAAATCCAGGTCCGAGTCTGCCACAGACAAGATTCAGCTGCCTTCTTTGCCAGGAGCGTTTGATCTCTCAGCCTGGCACTCGGTGATACCTTTTCTTGTGCTGGGTAAGGCAGCTGCTTTTGCCTCAGGTCAACTAACTTCCGACCTTCGAGACATAGCTGGGGCACACTGGGTGCCTCCCATAGTGATGCCCTTCAAGTGGTTAGGTTCCCGTCACCGTCGTCTGCTGCCCAGGCCAAAGAGAGCAAGAGTGAGGGTACTTCCGCTATTTTCCTAGGATGGTACTGAGATTGTGAACATGTGTCTAGTATCTCCATTCATCGGAATGTTTCATTTTATAGCTATTAATATAGAAAATAACGTAGGAAATGTGCATTTTTAATACTTTCCTAAGTATCTATTATGTTATTGTGATTAGTAATTATTTAAAATCTTTCCCCAGTCATTGTAAGCTTTGATCATTTTTGGCACATGCCATAATGGCCTGCACATTAAATCACATTATCTACAAATCATGACAATTGGCTTCCCAACCCTCACCAGTGTGCATGCCTTTCATACCCTCACTATTTGCCTTTATTTTTCTTGTCTTACCAAATAGTCCAGAACTTTATTTCCTGTGCAGTGAGAGCAAGCCTTTCTTAACTGTTGCTGACCTTGAGGAGAAAACATGAATGTTCACATTTTGTGTGGCACTGTATATTTGTGTTTTGTTGCTGTCTTTGATAATGCTCAAATTTCCATGTATGCCTAGTGTCAGTTTTGTTTTTGTTTTGTAAATCACAAATACATTTTCAATTCAGCAAAAATAGTTTTGTTTTTTTTTTATACCTCTACTGAGATGATCAGATCCTTTTTACTTTGCTCTGTTGATTAATTTTGAAAAGTTGAGCCCATCTTCCATGCTTCCGCTGTCTTAGCTACTTTTCTATCGTTATGACAAAACACCTCAAGCAAAAGCAGCTCAGGAAAAGGGTTTATTCCATCCAGGGAAGTTAGGGCAAGAGCGTGGGGACAGCAACTGATGCAGAGGCCATGGAAGGGTGCTGCTTTCTGGTTTGCTCCTCACAACCTGCTCAGCCTGCTTTCTTGTAGAACCCACGACCACCAGCCGGGGGTGGCGCCACCCACAGTGGACAGGGCCTTTCCACGACAATAAGTAGTAAAAAAAGATGTCCTTCAGGCCTGGCTACGACTCTGTCTTGTGGAGGCAAGTTAGATGATTCTAACTTCTGCCAACCATCACACACTGACCACATAGCATCGTGTCCTCTTCACATTTTCTTGCATCCAGTTTGATGGTACTTTGTATCTCATGCTTACACATAGGTAGATGCTTTGGTTCATTTTATTTTCTCTGCTAGTTGGTCAAGTTTTTGTTTCTGTATTATGTGGGTGATGCTGAGAAAACAATTTTCACCTTATTTCTGATAGAATGTGCACGTGATTATTCACTACTTAATATTTGATGTAATTTACCAGTGTTTGATTTCGTAAACTATGAGTTATTTTCTTTATTAGATGTGGCTTTTCTACTTTATCTTGGGTTAGTCTTGGTAACTTCTGTTTCTCAAGAAATTTTATTTCATTTTATTAGCTTAATTTATTAACATGAATTGCTTATTCTCTCTCCCTTATCTGGAAGGCTCACAACCCACTTGCCTTTTTTGGTTTTTGACAATTTCATGTACGTGTACAACATACTATGATGACAGTTCCCCACTTTATCCCCTGGTATCTCTTCTCCTTTCTACATAAGCCCAACTGAACTCCAGTGGCTACGCTGTTAAACAAAATGGCAGCTCCTCTTTATTCAATTATTAAGTCAAAAACGACCTTCCAGACAGGTGGGGGCTCATAGCTACTTTCTCTATTCAGGATGGGAAGTTGGAAGCCTAAATCTTATGCAGGTATCCAGAGCTGCCTCATGCCCGTGGTTACAACGGCTGTGTCCTATCTGGATGACAGTTTCATGACACTTCCTGCCATCCTTTGGCTTTTAAGATCTCTCCATGCCTCCTTCCATGATTTTTCTAGTGTATACGTGTGCCCTTGTGCGTGTGTGTCTGCTTGATACAGATGTCCCGTTTTGGGCTGAGTGCTCAATAGTCGTTTATTCTCAGCAGTCTGGCCTGATAGGAGTGTTTACATTAGCTATCACCCTCTGGGGAAAAAAAATGTGCGTCTCTGCCCCAGGCTGAGCACTGCATGGTGTAAACATAAATATTTAAAAGACTGCTTGACAGGGCATCGGTTGAGGGAAGTAATGGTATGTTCTTCTTAGCCTAAGACACAGGCTGAGGCTGCCAGACGAGTGCTCTGTCCTGTGGAGAGAGCCTACCACACAGAGGTTGGACACACCCCAAATAGCGGCACCACTATGGCAGCAGTGGGCATATCTACCCTGGCAAGTACCTAGTTTTAAAATTGACTTGTATGTGATTGCTGTATTCCATGCTATTTTGCAAAACAAAAGAGAACTTATGACAGAAGCATGTCACAAAGAAACCTGAAATGTGTGTTCTCTGGCCCCTTACAGAATAAACTTGTCAATACTCAGTCCGCTCTAGTAATTTAGTAATTGTATTCTTCGTTGACTTTGTTGATTTTGTTTTTATTAGTTTTGTTGTTGTTGTTGTTAATTTTGCCTTCATTTTTTGCTTCCTTTTCTGGTCCTTTAAGGTAAAAGCTATATTGTTGAATCATTTTTCTTTCTTACATAATCATTTAAAGTTTTGCGTTTTCCTCTATGTGTTATTTTAGGATCATCTGCAAATTTCGGGTCTGTTTTAATTTTCATCTAGCTCAAAATATTCACCATTATTTTCTATTTAAAATCCTTAACGTTAGAGAAATATATGGACATACAATAATTGTAAATGTTTATGGGGTTAGTATGATGACCCAAAAATATATAGTGATGAAGTCAGGATAATTTTAAAAAATATTTTTTGAGATTAACTTTCTTTTGTACTTGTTTTGCTGGGATGAATGTCTGTGCACCACATGTGTGCTCGGTGCATGTGGAGTTTAAAAAAGTGTTAAATATAGGTGCTACTTTTTATTTTATTTTATTTTACTTTATTTTATTTTATTATTTTATTTTGGCTTTTTATGCCTCTACCTTTCCTCCAGCCCCCTGACCCTAGGTAGAAGAGAAAGAAGGTTGAAGGGTCAGGAGTTGTAGACCTCTTTAGACTCACCTCCTTGGGGCAACTCCAGTCTTGGTAGTCAGGGTATCCATCAGTCCAGCAAACCAGCAACAGCACCTTCGGAACCAGCAGCCCTCCCCTTTCCTCGTCAGTCTCCTTGAAGCACTCCCTTCCTCTCTCTTCGCTCTGGTATTTATACCTTTTCAAAACAGTCTGCAGCTGGCAAAAACCATGCCCTTCACCAAACCACACAAGGCTGTTCCCAGCTCTGGAAAAACTATAAGACATCCCTATATCCCACACCTTGGGATTAAAACAAAAACATGTTTGCTTAACACAACAGAGTTTCTAAAGAAATCAAAACTTCCTTGAAACTTGGGTTACTAAAGAAATCAAAACTTCCTTGAAACTTGGGTTACAAATGGTTGTGAGCTATGGCGTGGGAACTAGGAACCCAAACTGGGTCCTCTGCAGGAACAAGTGTTCCTTATTACTGAGCCACCTCTCCAGACCTGTGTCCTGGTAGTTACTCCCGTCTATTGGACATGTATCATTTCCTTGTGTTGGAAGATTTGAACAGAAAAAACCTTTCCTTTTTCTAAAATGCATATTGAATTGTTGTAAATGACAGACACCTCACTGAACGCTTGAGCTTACTCTTAACTAACTGTATTTTGGTACCCGTCATCTGACCTCCCTGTATCACTCTCCCCCAAGCCCTATTTAATCACTATTCTATTCTTCACTTGCAGGAAGAGAACATTTTCAGTTGTTTTTCTATATATGGCTGAGACCAAATAATATCTTGTTTCAACTGTCTTATTTCCCTTAGTATAATTCCCCACATTTCCATCTATGTTGCTAAAAACTGCAGGCTTCCATTCTTTTTTATGGTGGAATAGTCTTCCGCAGCTGATGGAGACTTCCATTGGTTTCATAGTTAACCATCGTACAAGCGCTGTAATAAACACAGGCCTGGACATTTCTATTTGATCTCTCTGATACTCCATTTGATTTTTTTTTCTTGTACATGAAAGTTAGCAGCTACTGCTTAATTTCTAAGAGTTTCAGTATTTTGCATCTGCCACGTTGTTACCAATTTCTGCTGAAAACAGTAAAGGCAGTGAATACATTTTCTGTGATCTCAGGCTTTTTTTCCTTTCAGTTTTAGTTTTATTGCCCAGGGATCTGGTCTAAATCTGGTCTACTTTGGTAAATATATACTTGCCCTATGGAAATGTATATATTCTTCAGTAGTTTCATGTATCGTTTCTGACGTGACTATGGAAGGGATGTGGCTGAGGGGTAGCCCACTTCCGTAGGCAGGGCCTAGGGGTTCAACCACACCTAAATAAAACAACAAAAATAAACATTAAGCTGGGCCAGATAAATGTATTGTTTGATTTTTCTCTATATTGATTAAATACTTTATTTTACAAACTCCTCAGAAAGGGCTTGTGCTTTTTTTTTTTTTTTTAAATCACAGTTATAGATGTATTTGTAGCGTTTTTCTCTGCGATTCTTTCCCTTGGCCAGCATGAGCCCTCCTCTGTCTTACCTGCTCCTTGCTTGCTTCATTCTCCTGCACTCCCAGGGTTTCCATCATCCGCCGCTCCCCCCTTTTGCATGTGTTCTACTCGCTCTTCTGGAACACTGACTCACCCTCAAGTTATTCAGGTTTCTGTTGCAGTGACAAAATTCCTGAGAAAAAATAATTTAAAAGTGGAAAAGTTTATTTTGGCTCTCAGGTTCCATAGCAGTCTCCACTGGTTTTTAAGCTGTTGCGAAATCCAGCAGATTGGCTCAGGGCACGCGGTGGAGCAGGGGACTTAGTGGAGCCAGGAAACATAAAGAAAGGGAGTGACCGAGAAAGGAAGACAGAGAAGAGAGAATCTTTAGACACGGCTAGCCCTTTAAGAATATGCCCCTTGTCATCTGATTTCTCCAAAGAGGCCCCACTTCCTAGTTTCCACCACCTCCCGATAATGCTGTCACGTTACAAATACAGCCGTTGGCTATGTATCAATTATGCCAGAGCACTCCAGGTCATTTCCCCCAGTCCCCACCTCTGACCATTCATTGACCATGCCCGGGGAGACATTGCATGCTCAGATCATGACTACCGTGATGGGTTGTTCAGACATGTTCCTTCTAAGTCTCCCTTTCAGCCACGGGGATTTCCTATTGTTTCTGTCTTCAGACTCCAATGCTCCACTCCAGGCTGCTGCACGTTGCCCACACTCTCCTCACTCAGTCGCTTCTTCTTCTTCTTCTTCTTCTTCTTCTTCTTCTTCTTCTTCTTCTTCTTCTTCTTCTTCTTCTTCTTCTTCTCTTAAAATTTTGTCAGTGCTTTGCATAATTGCTGAGGCATTCTATGAGTAATAAAGTATATTAAGGTTTTTAAGCTCATAATATCCAACTCACTTTGCATCTAACATGTCATTTTATTTTCATTTTTAAATTTTTTTCTTTAATTAAAAATTTTTATTTGTATTATTTATTACAATTTATTCACTTTGTATCCCAGCTGTAGCCTCCTTCCTTGTCTCCTCCCAGTCCCGTTCTCCCTTCCTCTTCCGCCCACCCCCCGCCCCCCGCCCCATGGCCTCCTCCATTCCACTGATAGAGGAATTCCTCCTCCCCTTCCATCTGACCCTAGCCTATCTGGTCTCATCAGGACTTTGTGGATCCTCTTTCTCTGTATCTCATGTCAGAGACAGCCCCTGCTTCCCTTACTAGGGAGCCCACTGAGCTGCATCATAGCAGGGGGTCTAGGTTATATCTATGTCCTTGGTTGACTCATCAGTCTCTGCAGGTCACCCTGAGCACAGATTTTTTTTTTGGCTATGTTGCTCTCCTTGTGGCACTCCTGTCCCCTCCAGGTCTTTCTGTCTCCCCCTTCTTCCATAAGATTCCCTCCACTCTGCCCAAAGTTTAGCTATGAGTCTCAGCATCTGGTGGGTAGAGTCTTTTAGAGGTCCCTGTGGAAGGCTCCTGTCTTCTTCCCTGTCTTCTACTTCTGATGTCTATCCTGTTTGCCCTTCTGAATGAGAATTAAGCATTTTTCCCTAGGGTCATCCTTGTTATTTAGCTTCTTTAGGAGTATAGATTAGACAGTGTGTTTATCTTATATTATATAGCAAATATTCACTTATAAGTAAATATATACCATTTATGTCTTTCTGCTTCAGAGTTATCTCACTGAGGATGATCTTTTCTAGTTCCATCCATGTGCCTGTAAATTCCATGATTTCCTTGTTTTTAATTGCTGAGTAGTAGTATTCCACTGTGTAAATGTACCACAATTTCTACATCCATTCCTCAGTTGAGGGACATCTGAGGTGTTTCCAGATTCTGGCTATTACAAATAAAGCTGCTATGCACATAGTTGAGCAAATGTTCCTTATTGAATGATGGAGCATCTTTTGGGTACATGCCTATAAATGGTATAGCTGGATCTTGAAGTAGCACTATTCTTAATTGTCTGAGAAAGCACCAGATTGATTTCCAAAGTGGTTGCACAAGTGTACATTTCCACCAGCAATGGAGGTGAGTTCCCCTTTCTCCACATCTTCTCCAGCATGTGTCATTCCTTGAGTTTTTTATATTAGCCATTATGATGGGTGTAAGGTGGAATCTCAGGGTCATTTTGATTTGCATTTCCCAAATGACTAAGGGCTTTGAGCATTTCTTTTTTTAATTTAATTTTATTTTATTAATTACAGTTTATTCACATTATATCGGAGCTGTAACCTCCTCTTCCACCCCTCCCAATCCCACTCTCCTTCCCTCTTCTCCTATGCCCCTCCCCCAGTCCAATGATAGGGGAGGTCCTCCTTCCCTTCCATCTGACGCTAGCTTATCAGGTCTCATCAGAACTGGTTCATCATCTTCTGCTGTGGGCTGGTAAGGCTGCTCCCCCATCAGGTGGAGGTGATCAAAAAGCCAGCCACTGAGTTCATGTCAGAGACAGCCCCTGTTCCCATTATTAGGGTACACACTTGGACACTGAGCTGCCATGGGCTACATCTGTGCAGTGGTTCTAGGTTATCTCCATGCATGGTTCTTGGTTGGAATATCAGTCTCAGAAAAGACCCCTGTGCCCAGATTTTTTGGTTCTGTTGCTCTCCTTGTGGAGCTCCTGTATCCTCCAGGTCTTTCTATCTCCCCCTTCATAAGATTCCCTGCACTCTGCCCAAAGTTTCGCTATGAGTCTCAGCATATGTTTTGATACCATGCTAGATATAGTCTTTCAGAGGCCCTCTGCAGTAGGCTCCTGTCTTGTTCCCTATTTTCTCCCTCTTCTGATGTCCATCCCATTTGCCTTTCTGAATGAAGATTGAGCTGATGCCCAGGCCTGTATCGTGTGTGTGTGTGTGTGTGTGTGTGTGTGTGTGTGTTTCTTTTCAGTTTGTTTATGTGGTGGATTATATTGATGGATTTCGGCATATTGAACCACCCCTGCATGACTGGGATGAAGCCCACTTGGTCATGGTGGATGATATCTTTTATTTTTTTAATTTTTCTTTATTAATCACACTTTATTCACTTTATATCCTCCAGATCCTTCTGCCTCAGTCTCCCAAGTGTGAGATTTCTGGGTGATGGTCATACAGGCCTGGGCATCAGATCACATATATACCTATGTGTTTTGGGGTAGGTATATTCCAGAAGAGAACAGAGGATCCCCTAAAGCTAGAGAGTTTCAGGCATGCAATTGAGAGCCACCTGACTTGGGTGGATGAAAACCAGACTTGAGTGATCTCAGTAGGAGAAGGTATTTTCTAAAGAATCCTTTTCTAAAAAGAAAAAAGGAAAAAAAAAAAAAAGAGGCGGTTTCTAGCTTACCATAGGCTGTTAACATCACCCATCGCATAAAACTGCCCATAACCTCCCCCCCCCCAACTGTTGGATTATACAGGTTTCTGCCCTGCCAAACTCATCTCAAGTAATCAAGTAACGTAGATTTCTTAGAACGACGGTAAAGGAAGGACTCCAATGGCATTTTAAAAGCTAGCCGAATTTACTCTTTTTGGGGCTAAATGCTGCATGTATTCAACCGAACTGGGGAGTAAAAGTCAAAGGGACTGTGATGGCCCTTATCTCTCTCTCCATCCGTTCTGAGTTTCCTGCATCTCAGAACAAAGCCGTGTTTGTGAAGGACGTTAAGGTTTGCTTGGCCTTCTCCTTCGCCCCCAGTACACCGTGGACCTTATTGCAAGGTTCTGTTCGCTGGGCTGACTGATACATAAACAGAAGACAGATGGCGTGGAGATGGCTCAGATGATAACTCATTTTTCAGCTAGTCATGAAGATATTTTGATTACAGTGTGTTTAAGTAATTACAACCCTGTCCGCTGTACTAGGCTTGCTGGGAAGGGAGCACATGGAAAAGCAGTTATGTGTTATTCGTGCCCAGCAAAAGATGCACTGTGGCGTGAGGGTTTTAATTCCTAATGCTATATTAGGACTGCAGGAGTTTAAAATACGTCAGACCTTAGGTGAGTCAATTCAACCGAGACCAAATAAAAAAGGTGTGTCCACAACTCTGAGGTATACATGCTTTGTTTTGGAGAGGCTTTAGATGTTATTATGTGGAAAAAAAAAAAAACAAAAACAAAAAAAAAAAACAAAAAAAAACACCAGTATTTTTACGTAGAGGTAACAGTCTGGGAACAGCTAATTAAGACATCGTGTGGCTTGATTTTAGATTACACGAATCCTAATTGTCATTCAGCGTGCTTTCTGAGTTGCGAGGACGGAAACTAAAATCAGAGGGCTTCAGCACTCAATGGTGTGTGATTCCGCCTGTCCCGGGAGTCCTGATCCAAAGAGACCTCAGCAGAATGCCTGGGGAAAGTTGGAATTGTGCGACTAGGCAGCTGCTTGCCTTTTCCCACCCGTTTACAGGTCGTAGTTCACACCGCTGTTTCTGGCTCCTCCACAGGATAATCGACCGCTTAGACGGAGTTCGCTTGCTGTGGTCCCTGCTCAAAAACCCACACCCAGACGTGAAGGCCAGCGCGGCGTGGGCGCTCTGTCCCTGCATCGAAAATGCCAAGGTAGAAGGGCTTGCAAACCGGCGTGTTCTAGAACATCTGAGCACTTGAATAGCGTCAGCACCAGCTGCAGATTTACCTGAACTCGCCGTTGGTGAGACTGACCTGGGAGAAAAGGAAGGCTAAACATTTATACTAAAATGATTTCCGGCTCTGCTTCCCTCTGGTCGTTGGAAAGATACCACACATATGAATCTAGACAACGGTACCGGCAATGTAGCCTTGCTGAGATGAGAACACTGACGTTCCATTTTCTGTTGCTTACAGGGAGGACAAACCGGGGGCCCTTGGCTGTTTTTCCAGGGTTACGGCAGCAGGAACGGCAGGGTGTCCCTGAAAAGGTCACTAAACATTAATGGCCAGATCCAAAGTTTCTTCATGTGTTGGAAGAATCTGTTTGTTACAGTTATTTTAGTTTTCATCTGTGCATTTTGTTATTTTTCTTCAGATATCCGTCTTCGGCCTTGTTCTCTTTTTGTGGCGCTGGGGCGGAGTCTGGGTCTCATGGGTGCTATGAAGGTGCGCTACTACTGAGCCAGGCGGTAGAGACGGAGTCTCGGTTGCCAAGCTGACCGCAGCTTACAGGCAGGTCTTGGGATCCGCTCCCTCAGCCTTCCTCCCAGGCAGCTGTGATGGTAGGCATGTGCCGGCATACAAAACCACCCCTCTCACACCTTTACTTCACAGTTCCTAATTTCTCCGAAAGACTCTCGCCACTAAGTATCTTCTGAAGAATTAATTTCTATAAAAATGTAGCACGACCCAAATTATCATCCTAAATGTGAAAAGGTGAGGTTTGCTAAGAGTAGATTTTGACTTTGCTGTTGTCAAATCATTATTGAACCATTATTTTTATCACAGCAAAAATAAACAAAAAAATAAAGATCTCAAGTGTCTACCTAGAGGAAAATGAACATTAGAACAACAGTCAATTCATGTTGTATTATACAGCACAGCAACAGAAAATAGGTTTATTTAAGTAATGTGTTCTCAGTGTTGTCGTGTCTTACAAAATGTACTAAACCAGGGGGTGAGTGGCAGTATCTGTATAACATGATTTCTACTAAAATGCAAACAAGACTTAGTATGAAATTTAACTATTACTTAGGAAGCAAGAAAGTAGCCCACTGGTTAAAAATTAACACATCCTGTGCTCGTAGGGTAATTCTTACCAAGCTCCTACACCTGCCATCTCGGCCCTTCATTCATAGATGTTCATAAACATTAAACCAAGAACAAAATATTTAAAAAATATTAATGGTGCTAAAACACAAGCCAAGATTAGCAGAACAAGCTCACAGAGGTAAGGTGAGGCATAAAACACACATTTAAAATTTCAAACACTGAATCTCCTTGCAGATCTAAAGGAGAACAGTGTGTCCAAATAGATGGTTATAACAAAAATTCTGATAAAGGGAAGTTTTTTCTTTTTTTTTTTTTAAAGTGACTTAACAAAACAGCATGGTAGCTCACACCTATAATTCCACAGCTTGGGGAGTCTGAGGCAGGAGGTTCAACATGAGCCCAAGGTCAGCCTGGACTATATATTAAGTTATATATCTACCTGGGCTATGATATGAGATCTTATTTCAAAAAAGCTTGAAACATTATTTAAACAATATATTTAACATTACTACTAAGGTTTGTGTGACCAGATAATTATCTGGAAGATAAGGTCTGGTGATAACCAAGAATGCAAGCAGAGTAAAAACAAAGCAGGATGTGACAGCAAGTGGAAAAGAAGAGGGGAACATAGGCGAGCAATCAGAGTTTTTTGAGGAGCTTCCCTAAGTGAGACTCTCTAAATTGGAACAATCTACAAGTGCCAGTCAGGGAAACCGGCCGGCAAATACCTATACCTGTACACAAATTTAAACATTCGATTCCCAGAAACCAAAGAAACAAAACAGTCACACGAACATTAGGCTTAACAGTGTTTTCTTCTGTTATTTCTCACTAGCTCTCTGAAAAGTTTGAATAATGTATGTTAGTCATAGTCACCCCTCTTTCATCTCCCAGCGTCTCCCAGGCCTACCCCCTTCTACACCCACCTAACTTTGTGTCCTGTTTTTAAAAACCCAGCAAGGCCGACTTGTCTGCCTATGCTGTCCTGGTTGTGTGGCCTTCTGCGGAGCATGGAGGACCTATGAGGGGACATAGCACCTCAGCATATGTTTTGATACCCTGCTGAGTTTCAGAGGCCCTTTGTGATATGCTCCTGTCCTGTTCCCTGTTTTCTTTGAGGACTTGGGATACACCTTTCCTGACCCTTATATCTTTTTTTCTCATTTATTTTATACACTTTGCATCCCTGTAGCCCCTTCCCTCTTTCCCTCACAGTCCTACCCCCCCCTCTCTCTCACTTCCCCCCCCGTCCCTCAGAAAAGAGGAGCTCCCTTTCCCATCCACTCCAGCTCAACAAGTGCATCAGGACTGACCATGTCCTCTTCCCCTCTGGCCTGGCAAGGCAGTCCCACCAGGGGAAAGTGATCTAAAAGCTAGCTAGATGTCCCTCATCTGAATAATGGATAAAGAAACGGTGGCACATTTACACAGTGGAATACTACTCAGCCATTAAAAACAAGGAAAACATGAAATTTGCAGGCAAATGGATGGAACTAGAAAAGATCATCCTGGGTAAGGTCACCCAGATCCAGAAAGACACACATGGTATGTACTCACTTATATGTAGATTTTAGCCATAAAGTACAGGATAAGCAGACCCAAAAAGATTAGTAACAAGGAGGGACTGAGTGAGGATGCGTAAATCTCACTCAGAAGGAGAGAGACCAGACAGAGGTAACGGCTGAACAAGGTAGGAGAAGGGGCACAGAGAGTTAAGAGGGTGGAGATCAGACCTGAGGAGTGAAAAGGTGAGAGGACAGAAAGCTGTAGACAAAAGAAACACTGAGGGTGGGGACATCTCTGTGATGTCCTTAGCCTCTTAGCTGGAGGCCTAAGTCAGGGTAGGCTCCTGGGAGAACATGAGGGAAATTTTGGCCCTTGTATCTTAAAGGTCACTTCACTTCAGTAATCAAGTGTTATCATAAAGAACCTACCTTTATAAATGTGACCTGACCTTTTTTTTTTTTTTTCAGTTTGTAATGTGTTTTCTTTATTCTGCGTTTGTAATGTTTTAACTATAATGTGTCATGGAGAATTTCCTTCCTGGTCTCGTCTAGTTGGTATTCTGTACGCATCCTGTATCTGGGTGGATATCTCTTTCTCTAGGCATGGGGGATTGTCTTCTATGATTTTACCTTAATTCTTGGTGATCACTGAAATTATCCTGCCTGATGTAGAGTCCGAAGGTACGGATGGTACCTTTGTATATTTTACATACAAAGCATTTCCACGTCGTGCTGTTATTACATGCACGTTTTATCCTCTTTCTCATGGACTTCATTTCCAAATCTTCCTGGTTATCTTCTCCTGGGAGTAAGAGAAACAGTCATTTCCATCGTCATGATGTCTGTGCAATCATTGGTTCCTGATTATCCGGCCGGTCTTCTGTTAGATCAGTCTATGGTGGACTCCAGTCAAACGGAAACATTACCCAGCACACTTCTCCTTTAGACCAAAGCTTCCTAGAGAGCAATTCCCCTCAGCCCATTTCTCTTGCATGCTGCCTGCTCTCTGCTCGCTCCCCATCAACTCAGCACAGGACTTTGCAGCCATGTGTTCGTCTTACTCGTTCTGAGGAGGAAGGAGCACGTGAACGGCCATCTCTTTCTGGCACCTTCTGTCACTGACTGTCGGACTCTCCTGCCATGTCCAGTTGTTGCTTAGGCAGCACGAGCATTTGAGGGGTCTTAAGCGAGCCTGGATCATTTGAGACCGCATGAGTGGTGACCAATGAAGCTGCTGCAGCAGCATAGACGGGAACAATTAGCATTGAACCCAACACAGCAGCAGGGTGACTGGGAATTGCAAATGTGAGGAGTACTTGAGAAATACAGTCAGAACTGGTACCTGAAGGGGCGGCTGTGAAGAGGTGGTCAGCAAAGGTATTTTTGTTTGCTTATCTTTGACAATCGGCACGTGTTGCAAGCTTCATCAAACACAGGAGGAATACAATTTTGGGGGCGGGGCAAGATGGTGAATTTGCTTTCATTCAGGTGGAAAAGGCCAGGCATTTAGTATATAAATCTGGAGATGTGTGTGTGAGAGAGAGAAAGAGAAAGAGAGAGGGAGAGGCAAAGACAGAGTCAGAGAGGCAGAGACAGAGAGACACTGAGAGGAGAGAGGAGAAAGAGGAGGGAGGGGAAAGGAGAGGGAGTAGAATAAATGGAGAACCTAGCAACAGTGCAAAGACAAAAAGGAAGTCTGGGGAGTGAGAGCCTGACTAGGAAAGAGGACTGCAAGAAAATACAGGAAAGACCAAATCCAGGAGAGGGATTAGTCAACAGTGTCATTGGCCCAAAGACGGCAATTTAGTGCTTTGACAACGGAAAAGAAGACGCTAAAGGTGAGCTATTTATGGTCAGTGGTCATCGCTTCCTAGTGGGACTTTATACCAGATACTAAAAGATGAGCAATGAAGTGAGAGAAGGAAAAGAGGGGGAAATTAATAGTTCTTTCTAGAAGCTTTGTGACAGGGAGGCTACATGAAAAAAATAGAGAAGATAATTTAGACTTATGTGACATAAGTTCCTCTTATTCATTATGGGAATGGCGTGTATGTCTATCATCTATCAAGTTATCTGTCATCTATCTGTATTTGTTACCTATCTCTCTATCATCTGTCTATCCAGCTGTCTACTAATTGGCCTCCATCCATCCATCATCTGTCTCCTATTATATAGGTAGAGATAGAGTGAGCTTCGACATGGGGAAAGGAAGCTCTGGCTCTTTCTGTGCCTCAGTCTTACAAGTGCATTGAGTAAGCAGTATAAAAATTGTTTGTGGAGGGACATGTCAGTCAAAAGAACAATGCTAGTGTATAAACATCCTGACGGGAGTCCAGTGAATCAAAGGCAAAAGTTTTCTGGGGAGAATCACTGAGAAAGTCACATTCTTTCTCGTCCAGGAAGCAAAGACATGGATTTTCTATGTATGCTTCCCTGTCAATCACAGAGCTGGCTTTGAGTCTTGATTCCGAAGTTAGAAAGTTATCCGCAGGATATAGATTAATGCCCTTATGTGAATTTAACAACTTGAAGCCACACTATCCGAGTCAATTACTAATTTAGCTTTCAATAAGGATTTGGTCTTTCTGGTTGGGTCATAAAGAGAACATTTATATAATATGAATAAATTAAACTCATAGAATTAAAATGCTGTTGTTGTATATCATATATATACATATGACTAAATATGTGATAAAACATCTTAGGTGCAAAAGTAGAAGAGGAAATTAAACATTTTTAAAAAGTGTATTGAGTGATAGCTGAGGGAAAGTTCCAAAAGCATTATTCTAGCATTTGAGATCTGGCCTGGCCTTTGAAGTGGGAGAAAGAAATGGCCTGGTTTGCGAGGGTCAGGGCCTTGTGAGGGTTCCAGAAGGAACTGGCCTTCCGCTTGCATCTTTTGACCACACAATTTATCCTCCCATGGCCAAGGGATACTCGGGAATAGGGTACAAAAGATGTCAGGGAGGCAAGCAGAAAGAACTCATTTATATTTTTTAAAATATAACATATTACTATGTCTACAGACATCAGTCAAGACACAATATAAGAATGTTCTAGCCAGTGAAACTGCCTACAGTGTGGAGAATGTGTTGTTCAGATACGGCCACCAACAGATGCAGGCCCTGTAGGGCCCTTGGGGTATGGCCAACATGATTTTTCTCAAAGCCAAGCATGAACACTCTTGCCCAGGCTGGGTTCTGACTCCTGGCACTTCTCCTGTCTAACCCTCTTGAGCACTGAGATTACAGGTGTGGGCCTCCATGCTGCCTTCATATCATTTTCTTTGGCTGAGTAGTGTTTTACACTTACACGTAGCCACATAGTTATTTATGTAATCAAGTTTCTAGTGTTAAAAACAGAATGAGGTGAAGTGAAGCAAAATCTCCTTGGAGCCTTGAGAATGTTCTTTCATGTAGAAAAAAGTAAAACTACCTATGTCTCCTCAGGAGAATTTTGAGCTTAGGAACGCGGAAGAGTCAGCATAATAGTAATTGTGTGTGACACAGGATATCTTTGACTTCACTACCTTTGGTTATCTGAAGTAACGTGGACCAAGATTCATGTTATTGTGAATTTGCACATGTCTTCTGCTCTGTGATTTCTCCAACCAAAACTTTTTCCATGTGATTATACCCAGTTTTGCACTTTCAGCCAGAGTTTTGTACGCTGTTTTACAGTGTTGACATGAGCTGACATTTTTTGCTGATGAGATCATGAATCCTGAGGGATGGGCAAGGAACTTTGCTTGAGTATGGCAGTAAAGTAAGGGAACTGGAAAAGCCTGGCAGATGCTTCCTGCTTCCTGCCCACTCCCCTACCTACCTACGCCCCTGGCTTCACTGGGGAGCAGGGAAGACGTTTCTCCTTTATTCGTTGGTCTGGAACCCTAGTCTCAGTTTTCACTGGTGACGCTTTTGCAAGCAACCTTACATTTACTAACCCTGAGTCATAAGATTTGATACCATTTTGAAATTAGTGTCATCACTGTTTGGATTCTCCGCTCTGACAGCCAGGCTGCAGAGGCCGGTCGCTGTCTGTCATAGATCGGAGCTGTGGGGAGAGGACAGAAGCACCAGCCCTGCCTCCAGATAAGCTTTGTTAGGAACCTTGCCGCACAACTCAGATGCCATGAAACCCTAGGAAAAGATAGCTGTTCAAAACAAATGTTGCCTAATTTTGTATTGCTGGAACATGTTCATTAGAATAAGCAATCAACTGTGTTGACTGCTTAAGAAAGCAAGATGTTACAAATAAAGCTGCTACAAACATGGTTGAGCAAATGTCCTTGTTGTATACTTAAGCGTCTTTTCAATATATGCCTAGACGTGGTATAGCTGGATCTTGAGGAAGCCTAATTGTCTGAGAAAGCGCCAGATTGATTTCCAAAGTGGTTGTACAAGTTTACATTCCCACCAGCAGCGGAAGAGGGCTCCCCTTTCTCCACATCCTCTCCAGCATGTTTTGTCACTTGAGTTTTTTATCTTAGCCATTCTGATGGGTGTAAGGTGAAATCTAGGGTTGTTTTGATTTGCCTTTCCCTGATGACTAAGGAGATTGAGCAAGTGTTTCCCTGCCATTCTATATCCCTCTACAGAGAATTCTCTGTTTAGCTCTGTACCAGATTTTTTAATTGGATTGCTTGATCTGTTGCTGTTTAACTCCTTGAGTTCTTTATATATTCTGGATATTAGCCCTCTGTCAGATATAGGGTTGGTGAAGATCTTTTCCCAGTCTGTAGGCTGTCGTTTTGTTCTGACAACAGTGTCTTTTGCTTTACAGAAGCTTTTCAGTTTCATGAGGTCCCATTTATTGATTGTTGCTCTTAGAGCTGTGCTGAAGCTGGAAACAGCCCAGATGCCCCTCAGTTGAGGAGTGGATAGAGAAATTGTGGTACATTTACACAATGGAATATTACTCAGCAATAAAACAAGGAAATCATGAAATTTGCAGGTAAATGGTGGGATCTGGAAAAGATCATCCTGAGTGAGTTATCCCAGAAGCAGAAAGACACACACAACATATACTCACTCATAAGTGGATATTAGACATATAATATAGGATAAACATACTAAAATCTGTACACCTAAGGAAGATAAACAAAAAGGAGGACTCTGGCTAAGATGCTAAATCCCCATTCAGAAAGACAAAGAGGATAGACATCGGAGGAGGGAGAAAACAGGGAACAGGCCAGGAGCCTACCACAGAGGGCCTCTGAAAGGCTCTACCCTGCCGGGTATCAAAGCAGATGCTGAGACTCATAGCCAAACTTTGGGCAGAGTGCCGGGAATCTTATGAAAGAAGTAGGAGATAGTAAGACCTGGAGAGGACTGGAGCTCCACAAGGACAGCAACAGATCCAAAAAGTCTGGGCACAGGGGTCTTTTCTGAGACTGATACTCCAGCCAAGGACCACTCATGGAGATGGCCTGGAACCCCTGCACAGAGGTAGCCCATGGCAGTTGAGTATCCAAGTGGCCTCCATAGTAATGGGGACAGGGACTGCCTCTGACATGAATTTAGTGGCCTGCTCTTTGATCACCTCCCCCTCGGGGGAGAGGGGGGGAGCAGCCTTACCAGGCCACAGAGGAGGACAATGCAGCCACTCCTGATGTGACCTGATAGACTAGGATCAGAGGGAAGGGAAGGAGGACCTCCCTTATCAGTGAACTGGGGGAGGGGCATGGGTGGGAAAGAGGGAGGGAGGATGGGATTGGGAAGGGAGAAGGGAGGGAGCTACAGGGGAGATACAAATGAATAAACTGTAATTAATAAAAAAAATAAATTAAAAAAAGCAAGATGTTAAATTTGTTCCAGTGAATGTTTTATATCTTATTAGAAGACACTTACTTCTCCTTATCCATGAGGCAGCCAGTCAGTACAGCTCCAGAATCAAAGATTTCAGTAACTGAGGCAGTGATTTACAATACATGCTGGCATTGCACTTGTCCCATAATTATTAGATTATTAGGTACATGAACAAATGTTGTGCTGTATTTTAAAGGTAATAGTAAAAACTATTGACTTTTTCAGCAGCACATTTATGCATCTACCTATTTATTAATCACTTTACAGCCTGATCCTAAACCCTTCCCGCCTCTCCTCCCAATCCTACCCTCACATCCTCCTTTCCCCATTCCAACCTTTTCTTCTCAGAGAAGGGAGACTCCCAAGGGGCACCAAGCCACCCTGGCACCTCAAGTCTCAGCGGGACTAAATCCATCCTCTCCCACTGAGGCCAGACAAGGCAACCAGCTAGGGGAAAGGGATCCCAAAGCAGGCAACAGAGCAGAGACAGCCCCTACTCTCATTGTTAGCAGACCTACAGGATGACCAAGCTGCACATCTGCTACATATGTGTAGGGGGCCAAGATCCAGCCTGGGCATGCTCTCTGGTTGGTGGTTCAGTGTCTGTGAGCCCCCATGGGCCCAGGTTAGTTTACTCTGTAAGTTTTCCCGTGGTGTCAATGACCCTCCAGCTCCTTCTATACCTCCTCCCACTCTTTCACAGAACTCCCTGAACTTGGCCTATTGTTTGGCTGTGGGTCTCTGAATCTGTTTCCATCAGCAGCGGGATGAAGCCTCTCAGAGGACAGTTATGCTAGGCTCCTGTCTGCAAGCACAGCAGAGCATCATTAATAGTGTCAGGGGTTGTCTCCCATGGGGTGAGTCTAAAGTTGGGCCACTCATTGGTTTGCCATTCTTTCGATCTTGGCTCCATCTTTATCCTCCACATCTTGTAGGCAAGACAAACTTTGGATCAAAGGTTTTATGGGTGGGTTGGTGTCCCCTTCCATAACCTCATTACCCCCCTCTCACCCATTACTTTCCCTCTGTCTACTTTAGATGTCTATTTTATTTTTCTTTCTGAGTAAGATTTATTTTTTAATTGGGTTATTTGGTTTGTTGGTGTTTAATTTCTTGAATATATATATATATATATATATATATATATATATTTATATATATATTTATATATATATATATGAATATTGGATATTAGCCCTCTGCTGGATGTAGGGTTGATGAAGATATTTTCCCAGTCTGTAGGCTGTCATTTTGTCCTATTGACAGTGTCCTTTGCCTTGCAGAATCTTTTCAGTTTCAGAAGGTCCCATTTACTAATTGTTGATCTTAGTCCTTGAGCTGTTAGTGTTCTGTTCAGAACGGTTTCTCCTGTACCTGTTGTTGTAAATAAAATGGTGGGCTATATATGTGTATTTACCTTATCATAGTTACAGCTGTATTATTTAACCCATTATCACAATTGATAAGAGAAGACAACTGTTAAATTTATAATTGCCTTGAAACACCTTGGACTGGGCAGATAATTCGCCTATGATGTCTCAATAATCTCACCATCCACCTTCCATCCCCATCAAATGCCATCCTCCTTAACCATCCTTATTTGGGCTACCTTCCATCTAGAATCTTATAAACACTTGCTTGTATTCTTCATCTGGGCCTTTCCACGACGTTATTGGAGTTTTTCCTCCAAGCACATATGGTTTCTTCTCCATGCTAACCCATTATGGTGTCCTCCTTCCTCCTTTCTTCCCAGGCATCTTCCATCTCTTTCCCAGGATTCTCTTGAAACCAAAGCCCAGGAACCTTAGCCATGTTTACCGCATTCTGCCCTGACCAGATTTTTTCCCATTGTATGGTTTTTGCTATTTGCCAAAAATTATGTGCCCATAGCTGTGCAGATTTTTTCTGGGTCTTTGATATGATTCCATTGACCAACTTATCTAATTTGTAAGGCCAATACCATTTGTTTTTTATTACTATTGTTCTGTAGTACAGCTTGAAATCAGGAACAGTGATTCCTCTAGAAGCTCTTTTATTGTACAGAATTGTTTTAGCTATCCTGTTTTTTTTTTTTTCCCATATGAAGTTGAGCGTTGATCTTTCAAGGTCTGTAAAGAAATTGTGTTGCAATTTTTTCTGGGAGTTGCATTGAATATGTAGATTGCTTTTAGTAAGATGACCATTTTTACTAAGTTAATACTACCAATCCATGGGCATGGGGAATCTTTCCATCTTCTAATATCTTC
This sequence comes from Psammomys obesus, assembly GCF_907164565.1. NCBI lineage: Eukaryota > Metazoa > Chordata > Mammalia > Rodentia > Muridae > Psammomys > Psammomys obesus. Next base: position 23,246,011 of record NW_026596117.1, on the reverse strand, counting down.
AATTTATTTCTTCAAAGACTTGATATTCTTGTTACACAAGTCTTTCACTTACTTGGTTAGAGTTACACCATGATATTTTCTATTATTAATGGTTTTGTGAAGTGTGTTGTTTCCCTATTCTTTTCTCAGCCCATTTATCATTTGTATAAAGGAGGGCTACTGATTTTTGGTTTTTTTTGTTTTTTTTTTTTTTGTTTTGTTTTTTTAGTTTATTTTGAACCCAACCACTTTGCTGGAGATGTTTATTAGCTGTAGGAGTTCTCTCGTAGAATTTTGGAGGTAACTTATGTATACTATCATATCTGTGAATAGTGATACTTTGATTCCTTCCTTTCCAATTTGTACCTGCTTGATCTACTTTAGTTGTCCTTTTGCTCTAGCTAGGACTTCAAGAACTATATTGAAGAGATGCAGAGAGCCTTGTCTTGTCCCTGAATTTAGTGGAACTGCTTTTAGTTTCTCTCCATTTAATTTGATGCTGGCTATTGACTTGCTGTATGTTGCTTTTATTATGTTTAGGTATGGGCCTTGTGTCCCTGATCTCTCCAAGACTTTTATCCATGACAGGGTGTTGGATTTTGTTGAAAGGCTTTATGATCATCAGCATCTAATGAGATGATTGTGTAATTTTTTTTGTCCTTTCAGTTTGTTTATATGGTGAATTACATTAATGGATTTTCATATTTTTAACTATTTCTTCATCCCTGAGATGAACCATACTTGATCATGTGGGTGATATATTTGATGTGTTCTTGGTTATGGTTTGTGAATATTTTATTGAATAATTTTGAAGCAATGTTTATGAGGGAGACTGATCTGGAATTTTCTTTGTTAAGTCTTCATGTGGGTTAGGTATCAGGGTGACTGTGGCCTCATAAAATGAGTTTGGCAATGTTCTTTGGAATAGTTTAAAGAGTATTGGTATTAGTTATTCTTTGAAAATCTAGTAGAATTCTATGCTAAAACCATCTGGCCCAAAGGGTTTTTTTTTTTTTTTTTTTTTTTTTTTGGGAGACTTTTGATGACCTCTTTTTTTCTCAGGGGTTATAGGTCTATTTAAATTCTTTTTTACCTGATTTTAATTTAATGTTGGCAGATGATATCTATATAAAAAAACACAGTCCATTTAATTCAGATTTTCCAATTTTGTTGTGTATAGATTTTTTAAGTAAAATTTAATGAGTCTTTGTATTTCCTCAATCTCTGTTATGGCCTTCTTTTCATTTCTGATTCTGTTTATTTGGATGCTGTTTCTTTACCTCTTAGTTAGTTTGACTAAGGGTTTGTCTATCTTGTTGATTTTCTCAAAGAACCAGCTCTTGGGTTTGTTGATTCTTTAAATTGTTCTCTTTGTTTCTAACTTATTGATTTCATCCCTGAGTTTGATTATTTCCAACTATTCCTCTTGGTGTGTTTGCTTCTTTTTGTTCTAGAGCTTTCAGATGAAAGTTGTTGGTATGAGATCTCTATAACTTCTTTATTAAGGCTATGAACTCTCCTCTTAGCACTGCTTTCATTGTGTCCCATAAGTATGAGTACGTTGGGCCTTTATTTTCACTGAATTCTAGAAAGTCTTTAATTCTTTCTTTATTTCCTCCCTGACTCAGTGGTCCTTGAGTAGAGTTGTTTGGTTTACATGAGTTTGTTGGCTTACTGTTGTTTCTATTGTTGTTGAAGTCCAGCTTTAATTCATGGTGGTCTGATAAAATCAGAGTTATATCAGGAGTTATATTCAGTTTTCTTGTATCTGTTGATGCTTGCTTCGTGACTGACTATATTTGGAAAGATAAGATTTTAATAAGCTTTAACAAGTTAGAGATAATAATATACTAGGTGAAACATATTTTTCCTGATTAATGATTTGCTATTCATTGTTCAAAATTCAGAGCTTGAGATAGCAGTCTGTCTAAATCTGGATGATTGAGTTCTTCAGTCTATGAAAGTCACCTGGTTACCAAAATGCTCACTGCACATTGTTTTCAGGAGTTGGATTTAAAAGCTTATTATTCATAATGTTTTCCACATGAGGATTTGAAATTTTTTTCTAGTTATGATCAATTAAGAAAAAAAACACAGATATTCTAAGGTTTGACCTCTCAGTGACATTATTTGGTCCCTCCCATACACTAAAAAGCTGGCTGCAGGACTAATCAGGTCTAAAACTCTGTAAATGCACTGAGAGAGCCATTGCTTTCAAGCTGAGTGAGTGATCAGACACATCTCGGGAGGAACCCAGCAGCTGAACAGGTGTTCAGTGTTACGGAGCTGTAACATAAAGACAGCAACAACTGAACCTGGCAGATGACATGTCATCATTCTTAGCCATTAAACAACATGTCCTGCAGCTGCGCCTCTGTGCGCCTCATGCTGTACTCTGTTGAACGCTGACAGGAGCCCATGAAGGAACTCACTGTGGTGTCTTGACACACAATTCCTTGATGCTTTTTGACAATATATGTAGGAACTGTATTTCTTTCTAAACAGTTATATTTTTAATATTTCTTTTGACAAATGTCACTAGGCCAGAGGCTCTCAGCCTGACCAATGCTGCTGCCCTTTAAAACAGTTCCTCAATTTGTGGTGACCCCCAAACATAAAATTGTTTTTGTTGCTATTTCATAGCTGTAATTTTGCTACTGTTAGGAACCATCATGTAAACATCTGTGTTTTCCCAATGATCTTAGGCTGTCCCTAGGAAAGGGTCATTTGACTCCCCCCCTAAAAGGGGTCAAGAACCACTGAAGAAGGCGGTATTTAAAGTGCTTTTCTTAATTCAGTTTCTTTCCATTCATGAGTTTAAAAAGTTTTCACTGAGAAAGAATGAGAGCATGTGTACTTTTCATAAGAAGCACTATAATTCATAAAGGTGTGAATTATATAATTCATATTAATTTATAATAGATAAATCTGTATGCATTAAATAGGAAACAGATATGTTTATTTCAGAATAAACCATAAAGAAATCAGTTATAGACTCAGGAAGAAAACTAAATGGTTTCGACATCTGTAATGTATGCAAGGGGTTATTTGGTCTCAAGGCCTCCTTAAACCTGATTTTGCCTCTTGTGTAGAAGATATTGTCTGGCTTTGAAGATTGATCTGGGGGGGGGAATCTTTAGTCTTTTCAATTCCAGTCACGTAAGTTGGCTCCAACTGAGAAGTTAATGCAAGACTGTTAAGTACAACTCCCTCAAGGAAAGGTTAATTCTGTAAGGCTGGAGGACATGCTTGGGCAATTTTAGCCAGGAGTGTTGAGCCCTGAGTGTGGACAGAGCCAGCTTCCTGACCGCAGGTGTGACAGAACACAGCTGACCAAACAGGACAGGAATGTGACATCACTCTGTTTAACTTCAGATGCCCAATGAGCCATGGCCACTCGGGGAGCCAGAGAGAACCTGAAGAAGGCCTGTGGAGGGTTAGTTTCCTATGGAGTCCACCACTTTACATAAACACGGCTAGGAGCCTTCACGAGGCCAAGCTTGGCCCACAGAATGCACAGCCAACAAGCCTCATTAACAACAGCCAAGCCTCTGTTGAATACACTCTGTGCCTGTGCTGTCCCACATGTTTGGGATTCTGCTAGCATTTTAGCTTACCAAATACTTCTGAGTGTGCGCCTTTCTAACCCAGCTTCTAAAACCTTTGAAGAGGAAAGCAACAAACTGTTCTGCCCAGTTCACGAACCCCAAAAGACCAGGAATAACTAGACTCTGCTGTAAATACATGAGGTTCTTTTTATTACAACCTCCCGAAGCGGTGGTTGCTAAGCGCCCTGTGCTCAGGTTAGTTGGGTGATTTAAAGATTCTGGTCCCTCCCAATATGCCCAAGGCAGGGGCAATTCCTGCCTGGCAAGCATCTATTGGTCAAAATGCTACATTTTGAATTGATTGGCTATAGGAAGGTCCCCAGACCATAATGACCTGGTGTCCCTCCCTAGGGGGATGGGCCAGTTTCCTAGCAACTGTATGTCTAGTGGGTGGGGAAAGAATGCAGTAAGGCGGTCCTTCCCCTCAGGGAATTACTAGACTTCTCTGCCCACTTAGTTCAGGCCTTAATTAATAATAGCTGCTAGTTTTTAATCTTTTGGTCTCTCATTTCCTCCTTTCCCATGATCATTTGAAGACCCAATCTTAGGTCTTCCAGATATGACCCCTTGTATCTTATAGATTTACCTTTTTATAATGGGATCTGAGTGCCATTAGTGTATTGCTCTCAAGTATTTCTTTATGAAAGCCATCAAGCAATTGAAAATACAAGGCCCAAAGATAAAAATCAAAATGAGTAGGGGTCCCTTCAGGGTAGATATAGGGGTAGTAAGCCAAGGAGAACTATTATCCTTTCTTTCTAGGGTCTCTCTAGCCTTTTAGCCCAGTTGCTGCAATATTAGTTTCCATTTCAACTAAGTAGATGCCCAAGATAATAGCTAATGTCAGGGATCCAGCCCCTTTTGACTTAGCATTTCAGCTTGCTAGGTGGGATTTTGGGCCAAAGATCCATCTTCTGGAGCTTCTTCAGTTTGACCATTGGACTGTTGGCATCAGGGGCTAGGGAGGCTGAAATGCCAGTCAAAGGCTGGGCAATGGGGCAGTCCCAAGCATCTGGTTAGTTGATCCACCCGAAGAGGCAGGGAGCAACCATGTCAGTTTCCAGGAAGTCCAGATTTCAGCTTAGCTGATCCCAGAACAAACAGGTGAAAATCTGCTGAGACAAATTCAGACTGGAGACAGAAGTTAAAATTTGTCTATTAAGTGGGAAAGACCAGGGAAAATCTCATCTGTTATCCTTTTGAGCTATGCCAGATCCAGGTCACATCCTGAAACTCATATGAATCTTTTTAGTACACAAAAGGAAATATATATTCAGCAAATCTAATATAACATTCTGAAAGTAACAGGTAAAACTGCATCCCACTGAATGACTATCAGTTAGCTGTTTGTTTTATAACCTTTATAAACAGCTTAAGTATGTCCACAGTAACACTTCTTCTGTGGGCATAGCTGTTGGTAATCAGGCAGGAATGGAGCTTGGCCATTTTTCAAACACTCAGCACCTACTTTTAGCCCCCATCTTCATGTTTACACTGGAAAGTTAGGCAGAAATACATTACTGGCTTTAGTGCTAACCCCTGGATGCTTGGATTTTTCTTTATAAAGTAACTAGAAGGAATAGGTTTATGATATTGCTGTGTCAAAGTCTACCCCAGAAATGGCAGATATTAAGAATACCATACTAAAAGCTATGACTTTGGGGTCAGATATACACATTAAACATGATGAGAAGCACCTTTAAGTCTATCTCCAGAAGACAACCAAAGGAAATCAAAATCTCAAGCTGGTGACTGAGTTATAAGTAGTCATTGCTCCATCAACTTATCAGAACTCTATTGATTAATGCCAAAACTCTGAACTTCTGAAATCCTATAACATAAGCACAACAGTAGCAAAGAGGGGGGAGAAATCTAAAGTATCTCCCATTTTTAATATGCTTTAAATTATTTTTCTATCTTTATAACTCATAATTATATACCTTAAAACACCTACTTAGACTCTCCAATCTTTTGCATTTATCAACCCTGAAACATTTTTCCAGACCAAATAACATTCTAGATTTTTATGATCTAAACTTCTATATCCTCAGACCCTACATAAGCTCTATATTTTTTAATCCACTTATTTATCTTAAGACACAGGCAACTAACATGAATCCTATGAGCCAGGCAAACCTGTTTTTCTAAATAAGAGATCTACTTAGGAGTTCTAGCTAGCTAATGAACTGATCAATGAGCTAACAGTGGATCTAATTATCTGCTCTTTAGCTGTAAAGCTACCATAAGCTTAGCCTAGCTGTCAAAGTGATCAGAGACCTGAGAAGGATAAATTATAAGATAAATAAATATACCAATCCATGTGCCAATCAAAATGACAGAGATGACTAGTTAGTCCATCACCTAGGCAGTGTCCCTGGCTCCTGTGGTCTGGCATCATGAGCAGAGGCGGTACAGCCAGGCACAGATGAGAAACTGCTTCTGTGGAAAGAGGAACATGAGAGATTGACCTCACCTTGCCTCTCAAAATGTGAAACAATGGCTCTCCAGGTGTTCACAGATTTGTCCACAGTTTAGGCTGGGCTCTAGCAGTGGGCCAGTTGAGGCAGTATTGCCCAGTGGTTAGCATACCACAATCTGGAGTCACCATCATCTGTCTTGCCCAAATCTTCTCGGAGACCTTGGAGGAACTACTGCCAGGATTTTGGGACTCTGTCACAATAAGCTTACACATGTTAAAATGCCATATTCATCAGATCTCTGACAAGCTTGAGGGCCAGCATATCTGAGTTACTCTTTGTCTACCTTTATCTGCTCTAAACTGTGTCCTATAAAACAGAATGCTATGATCTCTAATTCTAGCATATTTTTAAGATGCATGTTTTAGAACTATATTTTAAGTAGCCTAGGCTTAACCTTAAAAAAACCTAAACAATGAGACTAGGTAAGGCTCAACTGCAGTATTTAACATAACTTTAAATCTGGTCTTTCTGAACTAAAATCAAAGCAAACCTTTTAATCAGATACAGTTTATAGAGAGGCTAGCAAATCTTGCTGTTCCTACCACTTTGCATTAAAATTGAACAGTAAAGAGCTTTGCACTTAGCACTAATCAGAGGACTGAACATAACTGATAGACCTAAACAAAGATGGTTGCAAACTCATAGCACCACCCTCTTTGTCCCTGAACCATCATGGCAGCTAGCCATGTGTTAGCACAGGCTGCGACTGACAATACCAAACATAGCCATTAGGTGCTGCTGATGATACAGCAAACACTGTGGAGTATCCACAATCCTCCACAACCAAAAGTTCTAACATAGTAATCAAATAAGTTTTAGAACCAACTGCATAACAGAACAGTACAGAACAATTTTAAACTGTATTAACTATTCTGGTCACACCAAACCTATCAGCCAGAATTCTTCCTCTTTAAAGAGCATAAAAAAACATTTTGCATTGAAGAATCACCAGCCTTTTAAATGAATTATAACATATTTTTAAATACAGTTCTTTCTCAAATCATATTAACTCTGTGACTTTTTATAATACATTCACTAACCTTTTGCAATATTCTGTATACCTTCAGTTTCCTAGCTTCGTTCTTCTGGCTTAACCAGACATTCTTATTTTAGACAAGCTATTTTTTTTTAATATCTCTTGCTCTCTCCCTTGCTTTTCAGACAACATAAAAACTCTCATAAAAATCCTTTCCATCCTGACATGATCCTGCTGGAGCCCAGCGTCCATGATTTGCTTTTTATAGGCAAAGCAAAAACAAGTCATATTAATACAAAAAGGAGTTCTGAAACTGCCAAATTCTTTTTCTAAAATTATTTCCCTGTAGCAGACAAGGTGGTCCAAGGTCACATAAACAAACTCTAAGGAACTTAGAACAAGTTTTAAGTAACTTGGTGAAACTTCCTCTTTTCTGTCTCAAGGTGAAGACAAGGGTGGGAACATGTTTTTCCATAACCAAAGCAGCTAAACAAGCAAACAGCTCTCCACAAGATATATTGTAAAACTGCGATTTTTCTCAACTAGAGAAAATTATATGACTTAGTTTCATTTAGTAAAATAAATAAATAAATAAAGTTTTTTGTTCTCCCCCAAAGGATCGAGAAACTTTCAAATTTTCTGTCAGACTACCCAAGATCATTGTCATACCCAAATGCCTGATAAACTTTAAATGTTTTATAGCCTTAAACATTTAAACATTTTCTAAAACCTGTTTTTGCAATATCAAAATAAAGTACCTCTTTTGTAGGAGAGAAGTGTCACAAAGCATGACCATAATTTTAAAGATCAAAACCAGATTTTAAAACCAGAATTTACCAGTGAAAACAATCCAATCTCTAAAGCCAATACCAATTTAAAATAACCTATCCTTTTAATCTAGAAGGAAACATGTGGCTACCAAGATGGCGGTCACAGGTCACATTACATTTCACAAAGCTTATTTCAAGATGGTGGTCACATTACATTTCACTTGGTGATTTTAAGATGGCAGAGTCATACCATGTGGCAACCTATATTGTTGCCTTTAAACATATGCATTTATAGACCTTATAAACACATAGGCACACATATACATTTTAAACAAGTTTGAATTTAACCTTTAAACATACCCAATCATTTTTTATCATATTAACCATGACCTACAGAGCATAAGATTAGTCAAAGACGAACATGATGGCCTTACATACAAAAACAAACAAATACTGCACAGACATTGAGACAAAAAACACTCACCAGCTGGCCAAATTTCCCAGGACAAAAACTGATTCTTCTGAGGCAGGCCCAACATACTGATTCCTCCTGCTGCTACACCCTAGTGGGTGCAGGAGACATGGGCCCTGCTGCCCCAGGAGACACTGAGAGTGGGCTGTTGCCCCAGGAGACACCTAGTGGTGCTCTCTGGGACCAGGTAGTCTGGGCCTGTGAGAGCAGGCCTTCAGAACTTACAGTGTGGAGGGGCGACTATGCCCTGCCCCGGAGCCTTGGGAGTACAAGGTCACCATGCTCTGCCATGTTGAAAGTGTGTCTGGCAAAGGTCTAACAATTTCACTCCCAACAGACACACAATAAAACAAAACAGACTAGACAGATTTCCCACCAAAATACTGATGAAGCCAGAGACGTCCCCTTGAACTTCCGCACCAGTTCATCCACATTGATCACGTCTTGCTACCCAGGTACTGACACCCCAAGCTCTGAGGAATTTTCAGAATAGAGAACAGAAAGTACTGCACATACAGATATTGCACAGAGACATTTAGACACTTACAGCTGGCATAAAAAACCTCCGGGTCAGGTTCCTGGAGTCTTGGGATCCCAGACGAGCCCCCAAAATGTTCTGCCTAGTTCACGAACCCCAAAAGACCAGGAATAACTAGATTCCACTGTAAATACATGAGGTTCTTTTTATTACAAATTACAGCTGCAGCTTGGGCCCATACCCCCCACTGCCAAAGCAGTGGGAGCCGAGCGCCCTGTGCTCAGGTTAGTTGGGTGATTTAAAGATTCTGGTCCCTCCCAGCATGCCTAAGGCAGTGGCAATTCCTGCCTGGCAAGCATCTATTGGTCAAAATGCTACATTTTGAATTGATTGGCTATAGGAAGGTCCCCAGACCATAATGACCTGGTGTTCCTCCCTAGGGGGATGGGCCAGTTTCCTAGCAACTGTATGTCTAGTGGGTGGGGAAAGAATGCAGTAAGGTGGTCCTTCCCCTCGGGGCATTACTAGACTTCTCTGCCCACCTAGTTTAGGCCTTAATCAATAATAGCTGCTAATTTTTAATCTTTTGGTCTCTTACAAACCCATTTTTTTCTTTTTCTCTCTTTCTTTTCTTGTAGCAGACATTCAGGTAGGGATGTGGTATCAAATGCTATGAATGGGTGCTTAAAAGCCTCTCATCCAATATTAGTGTGCATTATGAGTTACATATGAAAAGACCATCTTCAGAGCACAGCTGGAAGAGCTGCTTGCTGTGGAGCTGACCTGTGCTCTCAGCTGGATTTCCATCACGCACATCTCTTGCTTTTTAGATGTGATGGGGCTTGAGGGTCTAGCAAGGCATGGGATGGCCACAACAAAAAGTCAGGACTGTGTTGTAATTCCTACTTTTGCACCTGAGACTTTTCTTTTCAGGTCTTGTGTTTAGGTCTTTGGTCTATTTTTGAGTTAATTTTCGATAAGGTGGAAGGTACACATCTTTATTGCTTTCACTTGTAGATAGCCAGTTTTCCCAGCACCTTTTGTTGAAAAGACTCATTCATCATCGAATGGTCTTGATACTTAGGTCAAAAGTCTTTTAACACCAATATGCAGGCTTCTCTGGGACTGGGCTCTGTTCTAATGATCTGTATGTGTTTCTATGGCCGTGTGCCTTCATGCTCCGGTAGCTGTAACACAGTTTGAGATCAGGAGAAAAGCAATCTCCTTCTTTCCCCTTTCCAAGATTGTTTGGGTTTTTTTTTTTTTTCAGCTGCTCTTAGGATTGCACATAATTTTTAAGATGGATTTATGTTTCCAAGAATAATTAAGATTTTTATCTTAAAATTTGTATGTGTATATTCTTGATGTACATGTGTTATGTATACACGTGTATGTTCATGGCAAGGCCTTTGTGTGGCCATCAAGAATCAGTTTCAGGCGTCAGGCCCTGTGTGCCACCTTGTCATTTGCTGTGGGTACTCCTGACTCTGCCTCCCATGTCACCAGGAGAGCACTTGCGTCACAGACGTATGCCATCACACCCAGACTGACATGGTGTCTTAATCATTGCTTTATTGCTGTGAAGAGACACCATGACCAAAGCAACTCAGAAAACGAAACGTTTGGTTGAAGGCTGGCTTACAGTCGCAGAGGCTTCCTGCTTTATCATCCCGCCAGGAAACGTGACAGGCGAGCGCTGGAGCAGCAGCTGAGAGTGGCATCCTGATCCATAGGCAGAGGGAGACTCTGGGCTTGGCATGGACTTTTGAAGACCTTGAAATCCACCTCTAATGACACACCTCCTGCAACAGAACACACCTCCTAATCCTTCCAACTCTCTCAAGCAGTGCTACTTCCTAGGAGCCAAGCATTCAAGGAGATGAGCCCACAGCATCAATTTTTATTCAAACCACCACCCATGGGTTCTCAGGAAATGACGTCCCTATTTGTGACAAGCATTGTATCCACCAAACCACCTCCCCAAACAGGGCGTTAGGATTTTGATGGGATTACACTGAATGTGCAGATCTCTTTGTGTAGACTTGATGTGTTAACACTAAGTCTTCTAGGCTGAAGCACAGGACTTATTTGCCTTCTTCTATTAAGCTTTGTCTTTTTCGTTTTTGTCCTAAACAGAAACGTTTTCCTGATTTTCATTTCGGATGGTTGCCTGCCCCTCTTAATGGATTCTCCTGCTGCAGAGACAGGAGCTGATGGGCTTAAGCCTTTTTTGCCCTGTCACTTGGCTCAGTCCTTCCAGCTCCTCCCTGGTCCTCTGTTCTGTGGGTGAGATCTTGTCACTGTGAGCACAGACGATGTGTTCCCCTCCCTTCTAATTTGAGGAACTTTGATGTGCTTTTTTGCCTGCCTTTTAAGAGCACCTCTGTGTTCTGTCGGATGGACCTGATGAGAGCATCAGTCCTGAGGGTGATGGATGTTTTTACCTTCTTTTTGTGTACCGATGGATTATGCATATTTTTCCTTTAACCATCCTCTTGTTCTAAGAATAAATAGAGCATTGCTGTGAAGCAGCACCTTTCACACACTGTTTGATTTGGTGTGCTAGAACGTCACTGCAGAATTGTACATCTGTGTTCATAAATGATGCTCACCTGTTGGCTCGGATTGGTCATGTGTTAGGGCGTTGGCTCTGCTGCTACATCGCCAGCTCAGTGATACTCCTGCTCTCTTAATTCTCTGAAAGAGTTTAAGAAGAACTGATGTCAATTCTTGAAACATTTACACACTTCACCCAGAAAGCCATCTGGTTTACCTTTCTCTTTGGGACACCTTTAAAATGCTCTTCCAGTCTCTTTGGTCATTATCTATTCACTTTTTTTTGTCAAGATAAGTATTTCTAGGCTGTGTGTTGCTGGCAATTTGTCCATTTTGAGTAGGTCTGTTACTTTCAATGAGTTGGCACGCAATTGCTCATTATCTCTTCTAATTTTTTTTATTTCAATAAAATCGTCCTATACCCCTTCTTTCATGACTGATTTTACTTGTCAGTCTAACTCATAAGTTTTCTTAGTCAATGCAACTTATGGATTTTCAGTTTATTAATCCTTTTCGATAGCTAGCTCCTGGTTTGTTTGTTTTCTGTAGTTTTTTGTTTTCCTTGTGGTATCGTCTTTGATTCTTCATTTATTTATAGATGCATAGTTAATTTTCACATAACTGTGAATTTTCCCATTTCTTCCAGCAGCAGATTTCTTCTTTTATTCCACTTTGTTTACAAAGATACCTTATAAGCAGTGGCACACGCCCGGAAGCCCAGCACTCAGGGAAGCAGAGGTTGGCAGATCTCTGTGAGTTCAAGGCCAGCCTGGAGTCTAGCACAGCTAGCACTACAGAGAGAAACCCTGTCACAAAACAAACAAAGAAACAAACAAACGATCCTTTACATGTAGTCTTGGTATCCGAGTGTGGCCTGTTTGGAGAACATGCGCTATGCACTTGGAACAGGCACCCGTCCTGCTATTGTGCGCAGTGCTTGCTGCACTGCTCATCGCTCAAGTTCAAGTCCTGTTTCCTTAGTCGTCTGCTTTCTAGTTCTGCCCATGACTGAAAGTGCAGCGTTGGTGTTCTCTACCATTGTAGGGAGATGTGTTTTCCTCTCTTCAGGTCTGCAAACACTTGCTTCTGATTTTTGCTGAAAACCAGTTTTTCTGTATTATATCTTAGGGAATTGCTTCTTTAGCCTTTCAAACTTTATCCATTCTTGTGTGTATGGTGTTTTACTTTCATGCACATCTGTGAACCACGTGTTTACCTGGTGCTGACAGAGGCCAGAAGAAGCTATCCATGGAACTGGTCTTAAGATGGTTGTAAACCAACATTGAGTGCTAGAAATAAAACCTGGGTCCTCCAGAAAGCCATTCCTTCAGCCCCATAGTCTTTTTGTCTTTTACAATAATTTTGACTCGGTCTATCTGTCATTTAATAACAAATCTCCCCTTCTATGTCGTTTCCTAGTTTCACAAATAGCTTTTTGAACCTTTTGTTTTCAACTGTGTATGCTCTTACATCAAGCGAGTGTCTGTGCGCAGCATGTTGTAGGAGGGTGGCTTGTTCTGATAACCCATCTTGGAATTCTTAGTTAATTCAATTTCATTCTTAAATTAATTCCATTTAATGTCATTACAGACAGGGAAACACTGATTTTTTGCTATTTTGTTGGTGGGTTTTTTGTCTGTTTTATAGCTTTTCAACTCTTGTTTCCTTAATTACTGCTATCTTTTGTGTTAGTGACTATTCATAACAACACGTTTTAATGATTTTTTTGTTTTGTGTACATTTTATTTTTTTTGTGTGTGTTCACCATGGACATTGACTACTCTATTTAAAGCTGCGTTAAATTGATAGCATCTTAATTTCAATCACGCATAACTTCACTCTGTCTACTCCTCACAAACTTTATGTTTGTGTGTCATTACTATTATAAAATACCCCGAAGTATACATGGACAATAATATTTTTTGCATTACTTTTCAAATCTTGTAAAAAGATAAAACTGGCAATACAAAATTGGTATCAGACTTATAATTAAATTTTTCTTCCACTTTTCTTTACTGTAGAACTTGATTTTTTTTGTGTGTCTAGAATTCTTACATCGGTAGGGTCTCTTGTATAGCATGTCTACTGGTAATAGCCATTATTTTTGTAATATTCATTTTTTTTGCATTCTTGTTGGATATGATAATTTGCTATATATGCTCCTACATTTACCTTACAGATTTACCTTTATTGTGCTCATTTGGACTGGAAGCTTCCAACATTCAGTGAGTTGCTGGTATGTGACTCACTGATTTCCCTTGCCAGTTTGGAAACCATCTTGGAATAATTTGAGTGTTGTATGTCTTTCTGATACTTCTTTGACTTCATGTTTGTATATTTTACCTTATGTTTGGAACATTTCAGCCAAGAATTCTTCAGAAAGTGTTACTTTTTCACATTCATCATTTTTTTTTCTTTGAAATACAGTTCTTTTTAAGTGAAGTCCAATGGGGCCCCCTAGCAGAGTCAGGACTGCAGATAGCGGAAGCCAGAGGCAACGGTAGGCACATGGAAATTGCATGGACCTTGTTTCACAGGCAAACAGAAATGACGAAACGTGTGCCCACAAGAAGCTGGAGTGAGATCTTGGCAGTTCAGATTTTTTTATTTTTATTTTTTTAAGAATATATCTGTTTCCTGACTCTTCCACTGCGCTGTCAGACTTTGGGTTACTCTCCTCTGGCGGACCTTTCCATTCAGGCATTATATTTAGGTTCAGAATTTCTGTTTGGTCCCTTTCATATGAAGAATTTCTATTTCTTTGCTGCCACTTTCATTTTTTTATGGCAGGTTTCCTGATTTCATCTAGTTCTTAATTTTTACTTTTGGGTAAGTTTGTAAAGCCGTTACTTAGTAAATCTGATGCATTTGTTTCTTTAGAATTGGTTTCCAGATAAATTTATTGCATTCCTTTACCTGATTCATGCCTTCCTATTTCTTTGTATCCTGTCATGTATTTGCTTAAAGCTGACTGTTAGAAAAAGTTACCTTTAAAGGCGTTGTAGACTTGGCTGGATAATATGTACCTCATTGCCAATGAGCACAAACGTGGAATTGCCCAGAATGAAACTGTCAAGTTTCTCAGGTATTTTATGGGCATATATTCTATCTGAATGTGTGTGTGTGTGTGTGTGTGTGTGTGTGTGTGTGTGTGTGTGTACCTTTGTCACATACACTTAGCTGCTTTAAATGTCTCCCAGGGAGCTCATTCCCGCTTCTCCGCGGACGCGTGTGTGTTTTGTTGTCTCCATTTGCCTGTAAAGTATTGTGGTGTCTGTGAAACTGAAGTCCCAGAGATCTCCACCCACCTCCCATCGCGTCTGCAGCCTCTGTCGCCTCAGAGCCCAACTGAGGTACAGGGCCCTGTTTCTGTTCATTTACATCTTTCAAGATTCTGTCTTGCCACAGTCGGCCTATGGCATGTTTAGATTTAGGTCTCCTTGAATCTATCATACATGGAGTTTGTTGATTTACTTGGATGCGTAGATTAAAGGTTTTAACATAACTCAGAGAATCCTTGAGGATCATATTTCAAACACTCCACCTGTCTTTTCCTCTCTAGAGCTGTCAGACGGAAATAGATGTGTGTGATAGCAGCCCAAGTCTTTGAGATACTGTCCAACCCTCTTCGTCTTTTTCTTTCTGGCTCTGCAGACCAGATGGTATGGCTTGACCTATGTTTATGTTTGCTGACTGACTCCTCCTCCTCCTCCTGCTCCACTGAGCCTTTTTTTTTTTTAGTTATTAAATTTTCACCTAACCTGAATAATTTTAACTCCAGAAGGTCCATTTCATTCTCCATTAAAATTTTAAATCTTCTTATTGATATTCTCTTATTCCGGAGAGAGTTGTAAAAATCTAATTATTTAGGGATGATTTTCTTTAGTTTCTTAAAGATATTGACAAGAGATGATTTAAAGTCTTTGTATGGTAAATCCAACATTTTACAGGCTTCTTCAGAGGCAGCTTCTGCTAACTGCTGTCTTTCCTTGGGAGTGCACTTTTTACCTTCTTAAGATGTCTCATTATTTGGATTGAAAACACTTGAAATAGTATGATTTGAGGACTTTGAAGATTGAATTTCTCCTTTCCAGAGCTTGTTGCCTCCCCACCCCGCCTCTCTCTGTGTGTTATTTTTTGTTAGTATTGCAGGTTACTAGTTCTGTAAGGGACAAAGTGTGTTGGTCCCTGAGGTGTGTCTGGTTGGCTGATTTAATCATTCACTCATTTATTTGTCAAGCTCTTCCTTGGCTGCCTGGCACATTTGTGTCCAGCATCCTTTGATGACAGCCATTGTGGCACATCCTGCTACACATTCTGCATTTCACTTCTGTCTGCGTAGAGCCTCCAGAGTGGCTAAGACGGAAGCCATGTTTATGTGGTACTTTCCTGTCTCTAGGGAGTGCTGGAACCTTGCCAACCATTTATGAATGTCTCATTTCCAAGAGCTCTTTAATGTTCTGTCTAGGTACTTGTTCGCTTCTGTGGGTTTAGCCAGCTTCCATTCAGGTCAAAGCATCCTCAGTCTCTGAGATTGGAGCTCCAGGCCTTTCATGCCCCACTGTGGTTGCTAGGCTGCACATTTCCATCAACAATATGCTTGAAAGGATGCTGAAGAGCCAGGCAAGAGCTGGGGACCAGGCGACTTACACCACCACAAAACTCTATTGCTCTTCCTGGGAGCTCTTGAGTAAGGGCTCTTTGTTTAAAAGTCTTCATTGAGTATAGCATTTTTTTTTAATCTCGGTGTTTCTAATTTTTATTGTTTTTTTATTTTTTTATTTCAAAAACATAATTTTTTATTATTAATTACATTTTATTCCTTTTGTATGCCCCCATAAGCCTCTCCCTCCTCCCCTCCCGGTCCCCCTTCCCTCTTCCTTTTCATGCATGCCTTTCCCCAAGTCCACTGATAGGGGAGGTCCTCCTCTCCTTCCTTCTGATCTTAGTCTATCAGATCACATCAGGAGTGGCTGCACTGTCATCTTCTGTGGCCTGGTAGTTTTTGAAATTGGCATTGAGACAACTGTATCACTGTATTTTCACAGCCCAGCTTTTGCTCACTTTCTGCTGGTGAACTTGCTGTGGGGTGTGTGTGTGTGAGGGGAGTGTCTTTGGATGTCCTCATGGTGGTGTTTCCAGTCGTCCGTGCATATCATGAGTCTGTTCTTCAGCTAATCAAAGGCATTAGAGTTACTCGTTTCATTTCAACACCAATGCTGTAACGGAGCAGTAACAGACACTGTGATTATTATCCGTCGGGATGATTCCCTGTCCTCGTTACACAATAAAATGGCCTTCTCGGATTTAAAAATAGTAAATCTCTATCATTGAGACTGGGAGCAGAACACCTGAGTTTTAAAATCACTCCAGATAATTTTGTGTGGAACCAGGGCTGAGGAACAGTTAGTTGTGAATCTGAGAACACAAAGCATAGTATCAGATATTCCTGATAGATTTAGTTCACCAAGGACTGTATGAATGAAATAGTTTCAATTGTGTAAGTAAACATAAAGTTATTGCCTAAGAACGGTAAGAACTACTTCTGAATATGCAATAAAATGCTTGCTGCCACCTGAGTTATTGCTTTGAACCCATAAGAATAAACAAATACGATTAAGTTTTAGTACAAATAATAATAAATACAAATAAGTTTTAATTTTTATTAAGTTGACATTTTCATCATGCCAACTAATGGTAGCAAATACCTTCTCAAAATAGCACCAAAATAACTCAACAGCTATTGCCATATATTAGGTACGTGGCTATAGTCTCTTCCTTATTTTCTCTTCCTACACACACACACACACACACACACACACTTTAACAACCTTCTTTTACTCAGATGAAGACATGAAAGCTTAGAAAGCAGTAGTTTCCTCAACATTACGCTGTTAATGATCACGGATCAGGATGCACCCCGAGGCTTCCACCCACTGACCCGTAAGTCTTAAGCTGCCAGCTCCCATGTCCACATATTATGACCCAAATGTTTTTGGATATAACTTGGGTGTGTTGATCTATTTCTGATGCTGAAATTTACCCCCACAGAACTTAAAACAATAGGAATTTGGATTTTGTTTGTTTGGTTTTTTTATGGTCCAGACCAGCCAAGTTCAAGACTTTGGCACTATGTCTGGCGATGGATGTTCCTGGTTTTTAGACGGTACATGTGGCAGAGGAGAAGAAGAAGGCCTTTCTAGCAGGACTTGATATCATCCCCTGGAGCTCTGCCCCCATGACATAATCATCCTCTGACTACTGTCCCATTGATGGTCAAGTTTCACTCTATGAGTTTCAGAACCTAAGCCATAACATTGCGCTGAGGAAATTTTAAAAATTCCCAGAGTGACGCTAACATGCAATAAAGCTTGAGAATCACTGTTTGGTTTTGTTAAAAAGAAATGGCAACTATGTTTTTGCCTCTCCAAAAAATTTGCTAAAACAAGAATCATTGAATGCCTTGCTCACATGAAAGGATTCAGACACCTCCTTAGTTTTTCCAAGAGCCATACAAAAATAAATTCCACAAGGTGAAATGTACATCTGAAAACTTCTATCAGTTATATGCAAACTATTCGACTTAATTATCACCGTAAAGGATGGCTAAAATCCCCTAAGTGCATGATAAGGGTGATGTGGTAATTTATGGAAGGCAAGGAGGGCTTTCAGCTGGCTTCAGAATTAAACGTAAACACAGCAAACCTGAAAGAGCTCACGGTCACCCAGTACATAGCAGGGGCCCCACGTCCAGATCACGGAAGATAAGTAGCCCAGCGGAAGAGTGCTCGGGGCCACATCTGGAAATCTCGGTTAAACTCTCAGTGAGTTTAAAAAGGAATTTTGATAATTGGGAGAGGAAGCCTATGAAAAGCATTTAATATGGAAATTGGTTAAAGGTATGTGAACTCGAGAGACAGCACAGCTGGCTTCACACATCAGGAAAGCCTTCACACAACCGAAGATCTGATACGATCAGTGTGTGTTACATATGTCCTGAGTTTAACAGGCTCTTGTGTGCCAAGTCAGTGCGCAGACCATATTTGTAGAAAAAGCTCAGAAAGCAGTCTCTGGACGATGAGGGCTCTGTGCTTCTGGGGTTCAGTATCTCGTAGAGTCATTTTTTTTTCTGCCGTGATTGTCATTTTAGGTCCCCTTAGCCTGATCCACGCAATTCCCTGTCCAGAAGCATCTGAACCTAACCAGGAATTCACTTTTTCTAAATCTGTACCACGACATAAACGTGTTTGTTTTTTAAGTTTTAAATATTCAATAACATCAAAACATACACAAATATGCACGTCTAAAATATATGCAAATACATGTGCATTGAGTTTGTGAGTCCCATCTATTTTAAGACATGTGTTTGTTTAGCACCTTTCAAATACATCACTGGTGGAGAATGTTGCATCATTAATGCTGAGCGTCTGGTACACAACAGTGCCTCACAGTTTAGAGCTCATTAATGCAATATTCACCCAAAGCAGAGGCAGCACAGAGCACTGGCATGTGGGGAAAAAAATAAACAGCACCATTTTATGTAATGTTTAAGAAGATTATCCTGAATTAGTTTAAGGAATTAGGAAAAAATTAGAACCACTAATTTATATTATTATTCTTGAGAATCAATTGGTTGAAAACTCCCTTCAGAGTAAATGTGGATTATAAGGCTTGCCCTATTTCTTCTGAATCTAATTTACATTGCCTTCAGCTCCTACAGAAAAGGATGGGAGCCTATACTCTGGTTCCTTTTTTTTTTTTTTTTTCTTTTTTTTTTTTAACCTGCATTTGAAAGTGTAAGAAAATTTAAAGTTATTCTGCTAGGCTAGGGGCTTTGTTAGCCACCGGGACAGAACAAGGGTCTTACTGTGACAGACCCCACAAACAATGCTCTGTTCTCAAGAACACAGAGGTTCTACTGAGACTTTTAAAAGGTTTAAGTCACTGTCTACACTTCCAGGGTGGGATGTGCCCGCTGAGCTTTGGATTCTCTGACATGCTATTTGGATGCAAATGAAGGGGGTTGGAAATTTTGCATGCCGTGTGCTGTTTTTGAATCGCTTTCAAATACTATGCCATGCATCATGTGGCCACTTTTTATAGCTTCTCTGATTCAAAAATCTTTGCCGTAAGTCATATTCTTCTGGCCTTGTACGTGCTTTAAAGTCATACTGTGTAGGTGTGACACATTCAGAAAGCTGCCTGCTTCTTTTTTTAGCTGGGGGTCAGACTCACACCCCTTCACACTAAAAGCTTTCTGTGCAAGTGCCTGGCTCTCTGTTTTATCCATCCATCAGTAAATAACTTACTATTTCCTACTGGTTACATTTTAGCAAAATGTTAGTATTTTGCCGTCTTTACATTTTCATCCCATTTCTGTATCCTGCTTGACATTGTTTAATTTGGATTTGACACTTTTTTTTTACATCTTCAACAGCTCCACATTAATAGCGTCCTCCATTGGTTGCTTTTGCTTGGTCACAGAACTCGGCCTTCCTTGGCGTCAGGGGTCTTCTGGGTCTTTTCCTAGAGATAGAGTAATAAGTACAAGCATGAGGGCTCAGGCTCTGCGCTCCGTGTAAAATGAAAAGAAAAGAAAAAAAAAACCCACTAGATTTTTGCATCTATCTAAATACATTTGCTACTATCTATTTCTGAGCTTTGAACCCTGAGTCTCTGCAGCGAGGCCCTCATATTCCTTTAGGTTATCTTGTCAGAATCAAAGGGATCATGGAAATCATTTCTAAACTGTGAATTATTAGGCATTTTTTATTCTTATTACTAAGGGTTTTCCTACTACAGACCAGCCTCTGAGTTGTGCAGGACAGCATCGCACCATGGTGAAACTGGCGCAGACCGGCTTCTAGGACATGTGAGAAGGTGAAAAATGCAGAGGCTTTGCCCAGCCCGTTAGCATTAGTGCAGGACAGCTTTGGCAGAGCCACCGTTTTCCACCGTCAAATAGACTGACCCCTTTCCAGAGAAACTATGTGAGTGAGGCAAGATGTCATATGTTTAAAATCTTTAAATCTGAAAAGAAAAGGTCTTGCCTCCAAATGAACAATCAACTCTTCAGGAGGCAGGGGCGCTTGGGGCTGACGTTTTTTTTTTTTTTTTTTTTTTACTGTTCCAAATACTGCGAAGTGCCCGTGAGCTGGGTGGCCGAGACGTCTCAGCTGAGACTTTGGCTCCCTGTTTCTCATACCATCCACCTGAGGAAGTTCTTGGAGCAGACGCCGATGTGGTCACCTTTGTCATTTTTCCCAGTACGGCTCCCAGCACCCCGGGAGCTGGTAGGTCTATGAGACAAGCTTTGGAGGATGAAGACTGATTCTGAATTTGACTCATTGACACGAACTTGACGATTTAAAGTCCAGCACAGAGACATTGTGTTCCTTAGTTTTTTGTGTTTGTGACTATGACTAATCTATGTGTCTACCAATCATCTAGTTAGCTAGTTGTTTGCTTAATTATTAGTTTTGGCAGTTTGAGATTAAACCTTGGCTCTTGCACATGCTAGACAAGAGCTCTACCACTGAGCCGCATTTCCAGTTCTATGCTCAAGTGTCTAGAAGTTATGATTCTCTCGGTCTTAAAAGAGTCCATCAAACACTTAGTGAATGTCAACTGAGAGATGGGCAGAACCTATTTCCTAAGGGAGACAAAGAAGATGACTGAAATAATCTGTTCTTTTTTCCTTTCCTTCCTTCTGTCTTTGTTTCTTTCTTCCTTTCTTCCTTTCTTTCTTAATTAATTAATTAATTAATTAATTTTTTATTGTTTCCAAGACAAGGTCTCACTATACCAGTCAAATTCAGGTAGCCTCAAATTCAGGCTTCTTCTCCTTTGCCCCCCCCCCCCAAGTGCTAGGAGCTGCCCTACCTGGCTGGGTATCTCTGGTCTTCAAGAGAGAACCCTGAGAAAAACCACTGCAACACAATGAAACAGGACTCCGGGCATTTCTGCTGTCAATGTCAACTTGTGTGTGAGGGTTAGGGTCAGGTGACTCAGTAGCTCCGCAGGCATCATGAGAAGCAGACTGCTTTTCTCCTTCTGTCCTGCTTTTCTTGGTGCAGTCAATTATGACAATATCCTTAAATAAGGAAAAAGAAAAACTTTCCAGGAAACTTAACTGACACCATCTCTCAGCTCACTGGTGGCGCTTAGACCCTTAAACAAACAAAGAGCAAGCGTCTTTGAAATGACAGACTTAGGACAGCCTAGGGTCATGATCAACAGATGAATGGGTAAAGAAAACGTGTTGCCTGCACATGATGGAATAGTATTTAGTCATAACAAGGAATGAAGCCTTGTAATTTGTACCAAATACATGGAGCCGGGGGACATCTTATCAAGCGGAAAAAAGGCAGAAACAGAAAAACTCACTATTCTCTTATTTACAGACGCTAATAATGTCAACCTGAACATAGAAAGATCAGGTAAGGTTGGTTTTGAAAAGTTGTGGCTCTGTGAATACAGAGAGGTGGGCTGCTGGGTCTGTGCTGTGTAAACCTGCTGACCCGTTTGTGTTCTTTGTTTTGATATGTGCTTTGTATCCCTTGATCTATCCAGGGCTTTAAACATGAATGTGTGTTGGATTTTGTCAAATACTTTTTGGGCGTCCAAGGATATGATCGTGTGTGTGTGTTTTTTTTCCTTTCAATTTGTTTATATGGTAGATTACATTGATGGATTTTCATCTGTTGAACAATCCCTTTTTGCCTGGGATGAAGCCTATGTGGTCATGGTGGATGATATCTTTGATGTGTTCTTAGATTTGGTTTGTAAGTACTTATTGAGTATTTTTGCATCAATGTTCATAAGCGAGATTAGTCTGAAGTTCTCTTTTTTTTTTTTCTTTTTGGTTGGGTCTTTGTGTGGTTTAGGTATCAAGGTGACTGTGGCTTCATAGAATGAGGCTGGTAATGTTTCTTTTTCTATTTTGTGGAATAGTTTGAAGAGTATTGGTGTTAGCTCTTCTTTGAAGGTCTGGTAGAATTTTGCACTGAAACAATCTGGCCCTGGGCTTTTTTTGAATGGGAGATTTTGATGACAGCTTCTATTTCCTTAAGGGATATAGGACTATTTATTTTTTTACCTGATCTTGATTCAGCTTTAGTAAATGGAATATATCAAGAAAGTTGTGTATTTCATTTATATTTTCAAATTCTGTTGTATATAGGCTTTTGAAGTAGGACCTACTGAGTCTTTGGATTTCCTCAGTGTCATTCGTTCTATTTTCATTTCTGGTTTGGTTGATTTGGATAGTGTCCTTCTGCCTTTTAGTCTATGTTTGTTTGTTTGGTCGGTTGGTCGGTTGGCTTTTTATATTTTTGGTTGTGAGCCTAGCCTTTCACAGCTGAGCCATTGATCCTGCCTGTTTGGTTGGCTTTTTAAATGTCCAATAGTTAGGTGAAGATATGTCTTTGTGTGTAGCTCATGTTGGGTAAGTTTTCCCAAGCATGTTACTTCAAAACCCTTGGGTTTTACTTACTTCTGGAGAGAAATCTCTCAATCTATGTTTTAAATTCCTTTTCTAGCACTCTGCTTTTCTTCTTTGGGACTCTGGCATGTATGCTGCTCCTCTGCTCATTCCTCTGCGGTTTTTGCATTATTTTGTCCATCCTCTATTTGTTTAAAAAGTAAAGTCTTTGTTCTTTTTTGTTTTCCTTCTGTGTCAGTCTGATTTCCAAAATGAATCTTTCCTTCTTGATTTTAGATCTTTCCTTTCTTTTTAAAACTTTTACTTTTTATAACCACGGAATATAAGAAATGTTGCAAGTC
This sequence comes from Psammomys obesus, assembly GCF_907164565.1. Taxonomy (NCBI): domain Eukaryota; kingdom Metazoa; phylum Chordata; class Mammalia; order Rodentia; family Muridae; genus Psammomys; species Psammomys obesus. The sequence goes on along the minus strand of NW_026596117.1, from coordinate 23,222,908 downwards.
TATTTCTTCTTGTTTTTGTGGCTTTTATGGTTTTCATTCAGTTCTTTCAATAAGATGACTATGGTCTGGGGGCATAGCTCAGGGCTGATGTGCACATCCAGTGTGCGTAAGATCCAGGTCTATCCCAGTGTCATAAAAACATGAATGATTTATTGATTCTCTGTGAGTTTCACATCATGCACCCCAGTACCACCCTTGTATCCACCCTCTGCCCTTGAAACCTCTCCTTTCTAAAGAAACATGCACACACACAATGAAGTAAAGCACAGAAAACATTTCATCGTGGAAGCTGTAGTGTGTCACAGTGTGTCCTAAAATATACGTCTTCACTAGTGAATGTTCCTTGCAATGGGTTATCGGTCTGGTTTGAGATCTCTCGCTTCTGTGACACCATCAATGTTGACTCCTCACCAGGACTCCTCCCAGTTATCCTGTTGTTGCCCTGTGTTATGGAGATCCTGCAGCTGTGCACCAGCAGGACTGGCCCTTTTGTGCACCCAGCAGTTCACAGATGACAGAGTTAGGACAGTCTAGGGTCACGATCAACAGATGAATGGGTAAAGAAAACGGGTTGGGTAGGTTAACTCAAACCCTAGGCCTGGGCCTGGGTGGGAGCTGAGCCAGTCAGCCCACTGGCTTTCCCTTATCCACACTGCCAGGGCGAACACTGCTCTGGCCAGCCACCCAAGGCAGCCATCAGCAGGAGGCAGGCTCAACTCTCCTGCTCTTATGTAAGATGGAATCTCAGAGTCATTTTGATTTGCATTTCTGTGATGACTAAGTATGCTGAACATTTCTTTAAGTGCTTCTCAGCCACTAAAGATTTGTCTGTCGAGATTTCTCTGTTTAGCTCTGTGCACTATTTTTTTAATTGGGTTGTTTGTTTAGTTGCTGTCCTAACTTCTTGAGTTCTTTATATATTTTGGATATCAGTCCTCTGTTGAATGTAGGATTGGTGAAGATCTTTTCCCGGTCTGTAAGGTGCCCGCCGTATTGTCTTTTTGACAGAGTCACTTTAAGACAAGTAAGATTTGCTAGTTTTTTAGGAGACAACAATGGGCAAGATGGTACTGCATATATTTGGAAACTATTGAATTTTTAAATATATAATATTCAAGTCTGATAGCACCTGAGTGCTCAAAATTTTAATAAAGTACAGTGTAGACCAAAGTTGTAAATATAGTTTATTTTGTATTATAATAAAATCTTTACTTGTAGAAAATGGAACAATTCGAACTAATTTTATGGGCACGTTAGAAGCACATGTCACCTACCAGAAATGATGCTCACATTTGGCATTGAGGAATAGGCCTCCAGTATTGATCCTTTGTGTTCCCATAGCAATGAGAGAGGGCTGTGAGCTTGGGGATGCCCCCTTGGTCCTTGTGCTTGCACGGATCTGGCTTGTTGTTCTGGATTTACCTTCCACTGGGAGAGTATGCTGGTTTACTGTGCATACGGGCTTGTGTCGGAGAGGGGTGGTTCTCTGAGACCTTCTCCACAGCGTGACAGCCCTGGGAGTCGTGGAGGCAATCTGTCTCAGAGCAACTTAGTAGCCGATATTGGCTCAGACTTTGGGAGTCTGGCCCTGAGCAGTTTAGCTTAGGCATATTTAAGCACAATACAATTCGGTGAAAATCATTCTGGTGATGACTAATTCAATCTCGCGTGTGCAACACAGCACACATGAATCAATCCAAGGAGCAAAGTAAGCTAAACACAGACGGGCCGTTTCTACAGTGAAACTCTTTGTCAAGTCTGTAAAAATGGGTCCTACAAATTGACTGAGAGAAAAAAAAATGTGATGATGGTCTGAAAGAGAATCTGGGGCTGGAAAATCTCCAGTCACCCAGATAGTGCAACGGGCACCAGGCTCAAAAGCAGGTCTGCTCCAGCCATGTGGGTAAGGAAGAGTTTATCTATCCCTTCCCGTAAAGGACAACCCTGGCAGCGTAACATTCCAGGCTCACTAGTGCATGTCTGTGAGCACAAAGACCTCTGTGTCCCCTAGAGACCTGTGGTGGGGGAAAGCCCATGATCCCAGCAAATGCTAACTGGTAAACGCTGGCATGGTTAGTTTCAAGTTCTAGGTAAAAGGTGAACAAAGCCGTTCACTATCTACAGTGGTCTGTGCTTCGAGTGCCACATTTCAGGAGCTGCTTAGCCCAGTTCCCGGCAGAGGCCAGTGGACCAGGGCTTCCGGAGATATTAGAAGTGGTCAGCTTGAGGCTGCAGGTGAAGGTCAGGCCTGCAGAGTGTGCCTTGGTAACTGTGCTTTGAGCTTGGATTTTTCTCCTGCAGCAGCAGGTACACCATGGAAGAATTTACAGGGTGTGGGGATATGAAAATCAGTTGATGATCGATAAAGCTCTCGTGGTATCTTGTCTTCACTCAGAGCATACTCTAGCCCATAGCTTTCGGCATCTGCAAATAGCTTTTAAAATGTTAAAGACATTTTAAAATCTGAACTGGAATAACCCCAGCATTTCAGCCAGCCCTCTAGCGTGTTTCTGCCCTACCCGCCTGCTCCTTGGTGTGCTATTTCACGCCCATTTCTCATTGCCCCCCCAACCTCCCTGTGAAGGCAGGGTCTGGAAGTTCAGGCTTTCGTCAGTCTCATGATCCGCCTGCCTCAGCCCCATGCTGGCGTTACAGGCTTGCACCACTGTGCCCGCTGGAGCCATGTCATTTCTCAGTGCTCGTTGTTGCCAACGCAATGGCACACGGTGCATGTACCAACATGCCTCATTCACAGGTTCTCCACAGAAGCCTCTTTGTAACCCCCAACTCACCCGAGGGCCTTCCACGGTCATTCTCGGAGGCGCGTGGAAAGGTGCAGGTCCTCTTTGGAGGCGTGCTCTTGGCTGAGGCTGAGGCGGCCACACGGGTCACTCGACACTTTTGTTTCAGATCATCCTGGAAGCAGGGTCCACTGTGAGTCCACACAAAGACGCATTTCCCACCTTTTTGTGCTTTGTGTTCATTATTTCACTGCTCAGCTGTCCCCAGGCAGAGTGCTGAAGCACTACCTACGGTTCCTAAGCGCAATAAGGATTTGACGTGCTTTGAGGGGGAAATACGTGTTAGACAAGCTTCCGTACATGACTTACAGTGCTGTTGGCTATGATGTTGATGTTAATGAGTTATAAAATACATATGAACAGGCCAGAATGGCAATTCGGCTGGTAAAGGCGCTGGCTGCTAAGTCTGACTCCTAAGTCAGATCCCCTGGAGTCACGTGGTGGAAGGGGAGAACCAACGCCCACAAGCTGTCCTCTGACCTCTAGCAGTGCACCGTCAGAAGCGCACACCAAGAAATAAATAAGCGTGATTGTTTAATATACGAAATAAGGTGCGCTCAAACAGAAGCATAACCACATCATCTGTTGATCAAAATACCGGCAAAAATATTGTCCCCAGGGGCCTGTGAGGACCTAACCCTGTGTTTCCTCAAGGACTGACTCACTGTTGGCTAGTTCAGTGTTTGCAGTGACTTTGGATAGCAGCCTGCAGGTGCTAAAAACAGGCTGTATTTTGTTAACTGCTCAGTAGCTCCTATGGTAAACATTCAAACCAAAGTGTATATACCTGTTGTGTGCGTATTCATTATTACATACATAAACACACACTTGTATACATAGAATTCGAAAATACAGAAATACTAATTTTTTTTGTCTTAAAATAGACCTAAGAGCCTTTTTACTAATTTTCTACCTTTTGAAAACTAATCTGAAGGAAGGTGTTTCTCTCTCCCCTAGGACGCTGGAGAAATGGTTCGCTCCTTCGTTGGTGGCTTGGAACTTGTCGTCAACTTATTGAAGTCAGACAATAAAGAGGTCCTGGCGAGTGTCTGTGCTGCTATCACCAACATAGCAAAAGACCAGGAAAACTTAGCCGTTATCACAGACCATGGGGTGGTCCCTCTGCTGTCCAAACTTGCCAATACAGTAAGTAACCCCTTGTTTTTATGGGGTACTCTCAGAGCACGGTAGAGCAGAAAAGAGATCTGAATTTGGGTTTAGTGAGCCTTGCTTATAAAGTATAAGATTTTCTCCAGCTCATTGAGCTTCCTCAAGACTAACAGACGCAGAGACACACTCTCGCGGGGAGTATTAGTATGCAAGATCTTTGTTAAATAAAAGGGTGTTTTTTATTATTTGTTGTTGGCAAGCAAAGCTGTGGCAAATATAAGTGCTGTTATGTAAGCGTTAGCTGTCAGCTTCCCTGCCACTGCCATTATTCTTGAGGTAGCACTTCATTCCAGCATCAGAGGCTGAACGGCTCCTCTCCTGGCTTAGAGACCCGGGGTTGTGACAGAATCAAGTCCGAAGGCTTTGGCAGAACTATGCGATTTATCTAAAGTTGTGCCAGCTAGAGCAGGGCCTGGCGACAATGTCCTCATCATGCTCCTGTCAGAGCAGAGCTTGGACTGCCACTTAGCAGCAGGGTGACAACACAGAAACGCAAACCACTAGAATAATATTCGGTGCAGGACACCCAGCGTTTCCAAGAGAACCTGTCAGACTCAGAGGGCAACACATTCTCTGGGTCAAGAGAATGGGACAGTGGAAAACCGTGTCATACCGAGTTATTCTATACTATATGAGGTAATCCTAAACAAAAAGTCTTGTCTGCATAGAGAAAATACAGCAAGGACCATAGACGGCCCAGTGGCTGTCGCAGTGCGTGGTACTCTGTCCTGTCCTCAGAAATTAAGGTGGGGTTTGGGGCCTCTACAGATAAAAGCACCTGCCACTCAGGATTGAGGGCTGGAGCGGGGGTCTATCTGCAATCTCAGATCATGGGAAGGAACCGTGAGGGGTCCCCAGGGCTAGCTGGCTCGCAGGAACAGCTGGATGAGCAAGACCGGGTTCAGTCTATAGCATTGAAGGTGGCCAAAGGCAGCACCCAACATCAACCTCTGGGCCCCGGGTACACCTGTATGCTCGTACACACATGCGCGCCTCCCTATAGCAGACACACGCGTGTGCCACACACGTGCAAATGCAGAAACTGCCATGGGAGTTAATAGGTCGAAGGAGTGGAGTTGGTCCACTCATTCCAATAAAATGAAAAAGCCCTTGAAGAACATCCAGTTCGAGAAATATTTCACTACTCAGCAACTTGATCATTTGTACGTTTTTTTTTTTTCAACATTTTATATGTGTGTGTATGTACGTGCATGCACGCATGTGAGTGCCATAATGTGCACAGGAAGGGTGTAGGACAACTTTCACCATGAGGGTCTAGGATGAAAATCAGGTCATCAGTCTCAGGGACAAGCCCGTTTACCAATGGTCATCTCGCTGGTCCTGGTGTGTAAGGCTTTGTTCTCAGTAGACTCGAGCTGAGTACGCACTCAAGCCTCTTGACACAAACGACCAGGGTTGGACGTCTGTAAGGCCAGCAGTAAGGCCAGACCCTTAACCTTGCCGCCACTCAAGGGGCAGAGGCGTGTGCATCTCTGAGTCAGAGAGCGGCCTGGTCCACACAGTGGGTTCAAGATACCCTGCCTCAAAGAGATGAACGCACTTTTTAAAAGAAAGAAGCCAAAAATTCTAGCTCCTCTGGGGAACTTCCAGCGTGCCTGGGCGTGCTGCTGCAGAGGGCATCTCGGTGGACAGCAGGTGTGAAGCACACGCACAACGCCCTCACAGAGTCACGGCAGTACCCCCTCGCTTCTCCCCCTGGCGCAGAATAACGACAAGCTAAGGCGGCACCTGGCCGAAGCCATCTCCCGCTGCTGTATGTGGGGAAGGAACCGAGTGGCCTTCGGTGAGCACAAGGCCGTGGCTCCCCTGGTGCGCTACCTCAAGTCAACAGACACCAACGTGCACCGGGCTACAGCTCAGGCCCTGTACCAGCTCTCCGAGGACGCCGACAACTGCATCACGATGCACGAGAACGGCGCTGTGAAGGTGAGAGGGAGTGCAAGGGCGCGGATGGGGGCTGGGGAGAGTGTGAGGGACCCGGTTCTACTGCAGGGGGGCATGCTGTGAGCTGCTCAAGCTTGGAGACTTGAGTCTGGAGCCCGGGAGCCTGGGAGCCCTGGTGAAAGCCAGGTGGAGAGGGGGCGGGGCTGAGATGTAGAGACAGGAGCATCCTGGGGGCTCAGCGACCTGCCAGTGATGCCACACACACATGCTCGCGCCTCCAAAGAGGAGAGCAAGCTCGGGTATGTGCCAGCTTTTCCCTGAGGGATGTCTGGGTACACGAAACTCTCTGTTGCTCAGGTCACGGCTGCACTTGCATGGGTTCTTAGTGAAACGATCATCCCCAAACTTGAATTACACCAAACAATGCCCAGCCCACGAGCACTGACAAACACTCGTGTGGCAGGGTTCAACTCGCACATAAATGGCAAAGGACAGATACATCTATCACATCTTTGTGAACAGCAAGAGAGGAACAACTCTGTTCCAAAGCTCGTTGGCTGTGGCATCCTAATGAAGGCGTGATCCAAAGACGGATCGTTTTGTTTTGAATCTGCATCTGATTTCATGATTTTATATACATGTGCTTTCTGGGCCAGTTCTCACACAGGTTTGAGATGTACCTATGTGTTTAAACCACATACAATGCTTTGATGGTGACCCATACAAAAGCACTCAGGACACTGGGTCTGCAGCACATGTCTAAACCCAGTACCTGAGAGGCTGAGGCAGGAGGATCAAAATTTGGGGGCCAACCTGGGCAAAGTGGTGAGACCCTGACTCAGATCACAGAACTGGCACCTCAAAAAAAAAAAAAAAAAAAACTCTTGGAGTACATTTACCTACATCAGGAAAAAAAAATAAAACTATTCTTCTGATAACTTGTTCCCTTGCATAACATAATTTTATTGTTTGCTACATTAATTCTGAGCCTTTGTCAGACAGATGTATTTACACTGAAAATGTGAACCAAAAACTGACATTTTAGACAAGACTGAGAGACCTCCAGCTAGTCATCTCGTCAGGTTTAGATATGTCGGCATGAAACATCTTAGGAATAATGCTTTTAAAATGCCAACTGGTAATTTACAGTTGATTATTTTAATTTATCCTTCAAACTTACTATGGTTTTTAAAAAAAGGGATGTTAGCGTTTTTGATGTTAAACCCAATTTACATTTAAATGTGCCAATCTTTTCATTATAAATGTTTTATGGCACATAAGTTAGACGTATGTGCTTCTTCAAGCAAAAATTCTTTTTTAAAAAATCTGGCATAAAAAGTAACTTTTAACTAACATTCCTAAGAAGTAAATTATATTTAAAAAATCAGCATGTTGACTTCGAGTTGCTGCAGGGTGACATAAAGGCTTTTATGTGACTGCATTCACACTTTAAAAAGAAGAAAAGCCTGATTCTAAATTATGTCTTCTGCAACCGAGCAAAGCTTGCACTGACTATAATGTTTTCAGTATGCAGGGTTTGAAAACTGACGCTATAAAAGTAAGCAGCCTCATAAGGTGTCTGCAGTATAGCTCAAAACGCTTTTGAGTTTTGTAAAGTTTATGTGTTATGGCCCGTTGACATAATGGCACGAACACACACAGCTCTCAACGGTTTCTTCTGAGGCAGGACGATAGATCAGAGCCCTGCCCCTGGGCTCATCACCCTTCATCTGCAGCTGTGTTAGAGCGGAAGCCAGAAGACAACAGAGACAGACAGAGAGGGAAAGCGAAGCCGTGCAGAGCATGCTGGGTTTGGAGCCTTTCCTGGGTGACTTTTAGAATCCATAGAAGACCTTTCTAGAAGTCTCGAATTTGGTTCCTAACTATCTGTCATTTTTCACCGAAGGATAACCAAAGAGAACAGGATTAGGGGCAGAACAATAAACTCATCTTAAATAGTAGCAAAGGGTTTGGGGAGGTGGCTCAGTTGGCTAAGGACCCGCTGTACAAGCGTTAGGACCTGAATACAATCCACAGTGCTCTGTAAAAGCTGGGTGTGGTTGTACAAATCTATAGACAGCCTATAGGCACAAGTCTATAGACACAAGCCTATAAGCAGCCTATAGGCACGAGTCTATAGGCACGAGTCTATAAGCAGCCTATAGGCAGAAGTCTATAAGCAAGAGTCTATAAGCTGTCCACAGGCAGAAATGAGGTGATCCCTGGACTAGCTGGTCAGCCATCCTAGTAAAATCAGTGAGCTCTATGTTCAGGGAGAGACCCGGCCTAAATACTAAGGTGGAGAGTCCACAAGAAAGACACCCGACAGTGGCCCCTGGCTCCCATGTGCGCGCGCACACACACACACACACACACACACACACACACACAGGCACAAACCCAAATGTACATATATAATCACCCATAAGACCGTATACATACGTCACACAACCAAACACGTAAACCGATAGAAGGCTGGCCTTCCCGTGAGAGGTAGCAGAGGCAAGTCCGGCAGCTCAGCGGGCCTTCCTTCTCTCCCGCCCTGCCAAGAGCAGCAGGCCTCCCGGGATGTGGTCCACTTCTCTGCTTGCCTTCAAAGCCTGTGTTGCAGATCCATGCGAGCTGGTAGAATAAAGAGTTTAGTAGTTCCGTTGACATGGGAAAGGCTCTTGAATTAATTCAGACCTCATGTCAATAAAGAAAATTCCACTGGATGAATAAGGCCATCTGTTGATGTGGTCAAGAGTTTCTGTGCCTACAGTAACTATGGCAGCTGTCTCCTCCTTCTTTCCTTCCTTCTTTCCTTCCTTCCTTCCTTCCTTCCTTCCTTCCTTCCTTTCTTTCTTTCTTTCTTTCTTTCTTTCTTTCTTTCTTTCTTCCTTTTCTTTCTTTCCTTCTCATCTTAAGCTCAGTGGTTCTCACCCTTCCTAATGCTGCAACCCTTTAACACAGTTCCTCATGTTGTGGCAACTCCCCAACCATAAAATCGTTTCCATTGTTACTTCATAACTGTAATTTTGCTGCTGTTATAAACGGGAAAGTGGATATTTTTGGAGATAGAGGTTCACCAGCCACAGGTTGAAAAGCCAGCTTTAGATTCTCGTGAGCTTCATTTAACTCTTGTGATGGATTCCTGGCTATTTCCATATCCTATTTTGTTTTGGCGGGGCTGGCGAGCCAAGCAGGGCCTGACATACGCTAGGCAAGCACTGTGCCCCCCTTGGCTGTTTCTGTTGTGATTGCTGCTGCTCTGCTCCACTAAAAGCCTGATGGCATCATGCTTCAGCCTGGCAAACACCCCTGCTGTAGCTGCAAGGAGCAAACATCAGCAAGGTCTGTCACAGCCACCAGAGTTACCCTGTCATCCCGGTCACAAGTAGGGATTTGTGGTAGGCTTGCTTCCCGCGTCCTCAGTTTCCTCAGTGGCTTTGCCTGGCGTCATGCAGTGTATCTGCCCCACACTGGCTGGTATTCTCCAGCAGCTTTGTGAGGCACAGCCCCAGGGACAGGGCTGAGAGCCTGCTCCTTCGTGTGTTCAGGGTGAATACCATTTGAAAAGCAGGACTGTCTGGTAGACATGGCATGCCAAGCCAAGCATAGTGACCTATGCCCTTGGTGCCAAGACTAGGGAAGCTGAGGCAAAAGAATGATTTGAGGCCAGCCTGGGCTACAAAAATGAGAAACACCCCCTCAATCTCAAAACAAAAAAAACCCACAAATGTCACGTGGCTGTTTATACAGTAGTACTTTTTCTACAAGTCACAGTTTAAGGAAAGAGTCAAGTAAGTAAAGTTGGTTTTAGTAATGGACTTTAGTCCAGCTTATCCAAAATAGTTTTAAGTGTCTGATCAATATAAAATGGTAAAATATTATATTATTTCTCTTGGAACCAAGTCTTTGGAGTTGGGCGTGTGCCTTACAGTGCCTCTCAGTGCAGACCAGGCACAGTACACGGCGAGCTATGGGCAGGCCATGCACAGCTGATGTACACAGTGAGCACGGGGCAGCGTCCTTACTGGCCGCCGAAAGTCCAGAGACAAGGGGGGGGGGCGTTGCTTCAGGGAGACACGGAGTCGTGAATTCAGCTGGACCCAACATTTTCACCACCAAGTTTAGAGAAGCACGGGGAATGTTTTGCTTTGGCCCTGGGGATCTGTAGACTAAAGAGAAACCTGTCCAAGAAAACTTGAAACATTAACGGGTTCTCGAAAGCAGGTTTCAGATAGTTTTCTGTTTAAAACCAGCTAAGAGGTCAAAAAGCATTTCCTATGTCAGTTATGCTGAAACATAATCCCGTGTCTGAGGGGTCGCCAAACAGAACCTCTTTTAAATCTACAAATTCCTGCCCTGCTCCACACATAGTGGGACAAGCATGATTCAGTCTGATCTCTATGATTTGGGGGCTGTATCACTCCAGAACCTTGTGGCTGTGAACCTTGTCTGTGGAACCCTGGATTGAAAGTACAAGAAGTCAGGTACGTTTGTGTTACTTGCTAATTGGTACAGCGTCATCCTGAAGGGACAAACTGGCAGGGAAAATGAACAGTACTAGTCCCTCGCTAAGGCAGAAAAGGATCAAGGGGAAGGCGAAGAGCAGCTATGCAAGGCACTGAGCTTTCCCCATGGTGACATGGCATTTGTTTTCACAAATGTCTGTACCAGGCAAGCAAAAGCCGCCGTGTAATTCTGGAAAAGGCAGGAAACTTAAAAAAACTGCAAAAAACTTCGATCATAAATTTGCCACATGTTGGCAGAAGTCAGGAGCAATTCAACTTGGGTGGAGCAAAAAGGGTGGCCTTGGCCACCTCATAGACTCCATTCATGTAGCAGCCAGATGGCCAGCAGAAAGAATCCAGCATCCACCCCGTAGTTTTGAAGCCTAGCATGAGGAAGAAAAGTGACCCGCGTGTTTGTGAGTCAAGCGAAGGGGCTTTAGGGACAGCCCTCTTGGTTTCTGCCTCCTTGATGTGTGTGTTCTATCCGTCAAAACCCCTGATTAAGCATTTTCATTTCCAACAGTTCCCCCTGTTTCAGATATTCCAGAATGTTAGGTTGTCCCGTAGTGTGGAAATGACAGGTCCGTGGAGCACAGGTCGCACAGAGACTTCTCTCTGATTAGCGCGTTTTCTTGACATTTACACTTTCTCTTCAGTCACTTAAGATAATGTTCACATTTAATCCTGCGCTTGCACTCACTTCGCTTTTTAACCTTAAGAGATCGTTATAGCATAGTTGAAGGAGTGTTGCCAGACACATTTCTGAGTTTAAAGTGTGCACCCTTCTAAGTTGACACACACGGTCATACACACAGTCACCCACGCACACACACACACATTCACAGGCACGTGTGTACACCATTGTTACCAATCCAAGAATATGAGCCCAGTGTTTCCTGGCACACCTTGGTGACCAGACTCTCCTTCCCCTTGGGTCCAGAAAGCTTGTACTTGCCTTGTTTGTTTGACTTCTACTCAACTTAATCATTTTCACAGTCATCCATATGCTGACAAGTATGAAGGGTTCTGTCTCTCTCTCTCTGTGTGCGTGTGTGTGTGTACATGTATGTACTAGTCCATGCCCAGGAATGTGGAGGCCAGAAGTTGACATGAACTGTCACTTTCCACCCCCTATGCATTTCTTGTTTATTTGTTTTGTTATTTACTTATAGGTGAAGTCTCGACAGAGCTCTGCCTTGGAAATTTCTCTAGACCGGGCTGACCCCAGTCTGTTTCTGCCTTGGCTATAGTTGGCGGCGGTAGGCTAGGAGGGGGGGTGTCGTTTTAATTTTCTTGTATCTGTTGCGATTTGCTTTGGGCCTGAGCATGTGGTCAGCTTTGGAGAATGTTCCATGTGGTACAGAGACGTCCTGTAGTTGTTTCTAACTTTTACAAACAGCTCTTACCAGGGGCCCACACTTTGAGCTTTCATAAATGCATGAATTACATATGACAAAAGGACTTTTTTCTTTTCACAATATTTTTATCATTTGGGATTTTCACATCATGAGCCCCAATTATATTCACTTCCCAGTTCTCCCAAGCACACTCTCCATATTTAATAACACCCCCAAAATAAGAGTAAGAAAAAAAGGATCCAATTTCAGTTGCCCATATGGTCACTGGAGCATGGTTGAACTCTGGTGGCCAGCTCCTTAAACAAAAACGAGTCCTACCTCACCCCACCAGAAGACATCAACCGTGGGAGCTAACGTCAGCATCCCGTCACACTCTTAAGAGTTCTCTTCAGTGGCTTTCATCCAGGCTGTTACTTTTGGGGAGATGGGGAAGGGTGGAGATAGGGGTTGTCACATAGGCCTTCTATGCCCCTCTTCCTCACCTTGGAGTCAGCAGTCATCAGCACTATGGCAAAAGCAGCTTCCTTGCCCTTTGCCATGAGCGGGAGTTCCTGGACTTCCTCAGGGTCTGCAGCATCAGCAAGTCCCATGGACTGCAGCCTGGTGTCCGTACAGACCACAGACACCAACATGGCCCTCTGCCACAGTGTGAGCCTCACACACCGTCACAGCCCTCAGTGTCAACATGGGCCAAGGACATCCACGTGGCCTTCAGTGGTGACATGGGCCACAGACAGCACAGCCCCTGCTGTAGTAGGAAAAAGAAAAATTCTTTTAAAAACTTTTTTCTTTATTATTATTATTTATTACAATTTATTCAATTTGTATCCCAGGTGTAGCCCCCACCCTCATCTCCTCCCAATGCCACCCACCATCTGTCCCCCAAACTCCTCCCCTAGTCCACTGATAGGTAGGGCCTCCTCCCCTGCTATCTGAACCTAGCCTATCAGGTCTCATTAGGACTGGTTTGGATCCTCTTTCTCTGTGGTCTAGTTAGGCCACCTTACCAGGAGGAAGTGATCAAAGAACCAGCCACTGAGTCCATGTCAGAGACAGTCCCTGCTCCCCTTACTAAGAAACTCCCATGGAGACTGAGCTGCCCATGGACTACACCTGAGCAGGGGGTCTAGGTCCTCTCCATGCATGGTCCTTGGTTGGAGTATTGGTCCCTGCAGGCCCCCTGAGCCAAGATTTTTTATCTCTGTTGTTCTCCTTGTGGAGTTCCTGTCCCCTCCAGGTCTTTCTATCTTTCCCTTCTTTCATAAGATTCCCTGCACTCTGCCCAAAATCTGGCTATGAGACATAGCATCAGCTTCCATACCCTGCTGGGTAGAGTCTTTCAGAGACCCTCTGTGGTAGGTTCCTGTCCTGTTCCATGTCTTCTGCTTCTGATGTCTATCCTGTTTTGCCTTTCTGAAAGAAGATTAAGCATTCACCCTAGGATTCTCCTTGTTGTTTAGCTTTTTTAGGAGTATAGATTTTAGTATGATTATCCTATATTGTATGTCTAATATCCACTTATAAGTGAGTATATACTATGTGTGTCTTTCTGGTTCTGGGTTACCTCACTCAGGATGCTCTTTTCTAGTTCCCACCTTGCATGCAAATTTCATGATTTCCTTGTTTTTAATTGCTGGGTAGTATTCCATTGTGTAAATGTAACACAGTTTCTATATCCATTCCTCAGCTGAGGGGCATCTGGGTTGTTTCCAGATTCTGGCTATTACGAATAAAGCTGCTATGAACATGGTTGAGCAAATGTCCTTGTTGTATCCTTTAGCATCTTTTGGATATATGCCTAGGAGTGGTATAGCTGGATCTTGAAGTAATGCTATTCCTACTTTTCTTAGAAAGGGCCAGATTGATTCCAAAGTGGTTGTACAAGTTTACATTCCCACCAGCAACGGAGGAGGGTTCCCCTTTCTCCACATCCTCTCCAGCATGTGTTGTCACTTGCGTTTTTGATCTTAGCCATTCTGGTGGGTGCAGAAAACATTCTTAATCAAATCAAAGAAATGAAATTGAAAGTCTCGGTTCAAACTGGGAAACCCGGTATGAAAAGCACCCAAGTGTCTCATCACAAACCACAGACTACATTGTTCATTTCTAAACCAGTGGAGCTTGTCAGGCTTGAGAACACACGTAGCATTTATTATATAATGCAAGCCTCCAGAATTATGTGTAGGTTGTATTCTGCGGCTTCATGTGTCAGTGTTTCCCACACAGTGAACAACAGCCTTACTCACCTGGAAACTACAGGAGCTTGTTTAAAAAAAAAATGCATGAAGGTTCTCAGTAACCCACATGAATTTCAGTGTCATGAGAGATAGACCTGCGTCTTTATAAGTTCCCCACCCCCAACTATGCTGAGCATGAGAAACAAACTTCAAAGGAAACAGAGAAGCCCGGAGAGTGAAAAATCTTCTGAGCGAAAAGCTCAGTTCACACAGCAAGGCTCCACTGTGTGTTCAAACACTCTAGTGTGGAACAGTCACACATTCGATCCCTTCATATGGGCTGAGGGTAGGCAGGGAGCTGGAGAACTTGGCTTTTTTGATGTCCTTGTGGGCACCAGACAGTCATTTGGGGCTATTGTATTTGTTTCTTATCAAACATGAATAAATAAGGAAGGCACGCTACTTAAAGATACTAAAAGCTAGGACACGGTGCTACAACCCTGCCAGTCCAACCCACACTACTGCCCCTGAAAGGATCTGAAAGGAGACATGTAATGATATATTGTGTTCTACAACTCCCTGACCAGTTATCCCGAGAACAGGAAAACATGGTGTATATGTAGGCTAAGTGGACAAGGCCACTCTGGCTTGGAGGCAGCTCGCCTGGGTTCTTCTTGCATTGGGACTCTGCTGGTTGCTGAGATTGCCAAGGACCTTCTGTTCATCACAGGATACTAGACAGCGAACAAGCCCACCTGGGTGCTTGCTAGAAGTGTAGAATCTCAACTGTCCCCACTTGCTGGGTGGAAATCTACATCTCTGTGGGGTTTTCAGAGGAGTCTCACTCAGCACAAGACCCAAGAGAGCCTGTCCCTTAACACAAGTGTAAACAAAGCCGACACTGAATGCTGTTTCCATGGCTGGCCTGCAGACAGCCAAATTCACACACTTCAATTTTTCCTGCAAAACTGACTTGATGCCTTCGAAAGTTGGCTTGAATGTGTACCACCGAATGAATTTCCATACCCATTCCAGACTTGTTATACTTTAAAAAGTGATTTTAAAAATCCCAGTTTAAAAGCAGAATGTGTGATCACAGAGTTTTCTAAGCGCTCCTTAAATATTTCATATTATCACCCCAAAGCACCCGTAAGTCTGCTTCAGTAAAAGAGACTTTCTTTTTCTGCCATTACTCACATATTTCTTCGTATCTTACAGAAACATCACTGTGTGTCAATGGCCTAGAACTTGCACAATTAGACTACTGGTCTTCTTAAGTAATTACTACTCTTCTAAAATGTCAAATTTCAATGCCAAGTTCAACAGCTACCTCTCAGTACTAACAAATGCATGCACAGCCCTCTCTGCCAGACAGCTGCTCTGCTCTCTTTCTCCGGACACCATACTTACTGCATACAATACAGTTATATTCACACCACGTGTCTACACGGATTGCTGGAGTGGCTTATACGTTATCCATTTTCAGTGCCTCAGGTGGTCTTTTTCTAGTCCTCGGAGTTCTCATGCACAGAACTGTATGCTGATAGGTTGTTTCCATTTTATTCTAACACTTTGAGTGGGATAGTGAGTTGCTTCAATCTATGTTTTTTTAAACCATGGCACTAGTTTCTAATTTGATCCAAAAGATTTTCTAATTTATCTTGACACCATTCTCTAGTTTGTTCTAGAGAATAGGTAATGTGTTACCTTAAGCATATTTACAGATTCTTACAGCGAGTATTCGACATTCTGAGAAACTTGCTTATGGGTAACTTCCGTAGACTATGTACACCATAAGAGTGGAAGTAGGTGAGGGTGCTGCCAAAAAAGCTCTTGGCATGCCTTTGGTGGATATGATGACCAACCAAAGCTGGGCAGACACCCAGAAGCTGAGCTGTGGTCAAGGAATATGTGCATAATTAGTTTCAGTAAATTATTTTAAGTGATTTTTATTCTGTTATTTCATGCCAAATGAGAGCTCAAATGAGAACTTAGATAAATAGTACTGCTCTTTCAGAATTTTAATTAACTGACTTGATTTTTCCTCTCTTTATTATTTAAATTTAAAGACCTCACTCTTGATAGCTACTTTGAGGACAACTACTTTATGTTCATCTGTCTAAACATAATTTATGGCTTTATAGAATCTTCCCTTCCTTTTCCCTTGTCCTCCTGCCTTCCCTCTTCCTCCCACTTTTCCTTCCTTTCCTCCTTCCATTGATCCATCTTTTCTAGATGTTGGTAATTGATCCCAGGCCCTTGAACAAGTCAAGCGATCTTCCACTGAACTACATCTCTGATCCCTACAGAAATGTTTATTTTAGACAATTCTATGTGTTCTTCAATTTCCTGTTTAACAGAACAGTCCGTTAGATGATAGAATACAGCCTACTGCCTACTGCTGTGGGAATGCAAGCTCTGCTTCACTGTAGTCCAAGATTCTGGCTACAACTTCACTGAAACCATAGGAAAATACACATTGTTCTTTGTTGTCAAGAGTAACCACATAGCAGCTTGGGAGTTCTTTCAGTAAAGTGTTAGCTACACAAACAAGAAGATCTTAATTTGATCCATGACACCCATGAAAAAACTATCCTAGGCATGGTGATGCGTGCTTGGGAGTGTCAGCAGGGAGCAACCTGGAGCTCGCTGGCTGGCCAGCTTAGCCAACTCTGTGAGCTCCAGGTTCTAGGGACAGACTTGAAACACACAGTGCAGGACGGCTGAGGAGTGACACCCAGAGTTGACCTCTAACACACATCTTGATGATACGAACTCTCTGGCACGAAAGATAAGACTGAGCTTTGAAAGAATCTCCTTCATTGTGGCTCTCCATAAAAATACTAATCAGAAAGACAGATTTTGCTCTGGTTTCCTAGTTTCTGTCTGTCTGAATTTAAAAAGTGGGTTAAAGTTTCAGTTCTTGGTTTTGCTTGTATGATGGGCAGAACAGTTCTCTCACAATTTGCTGTCCTTCTTTCCTTCCTTCTTTTCATCCTTTCTTTCCTTCCTTCCTTCCTTTTCCCCTCCATTTACTTATTTATTTGTTTATTTATTTATTTATCTATTTACTTACTTATTTAACAAGAGTTATTCTCTGCTTGCTAAAACTAACTTCAATCTTCTATTCTCTTTCTCATCTTCCAAAGCAACTAGTATTAGAGGAACCTATCATTGTACCTGGCCATGTGAGCAGTGTGTGTGTGTGTGTGTGTGTGTGTGTGTGTGTGTGTGTGTGTGT
>NW_026596117.1:23161346-23205750 GCF_907164565.1 Psammomys obesus | reverse complement strand
GTGTGTGTGTGTGTGTGTGTGTGTGTGTGTGTGTGTGTGTGTGTGTATTTGTGTGTGTCTCACAGGGGAAAGTTTAACTCAAACAGCAAATCATATCCAGCGATGGCATGCAGATTCCTTTCTAAATTGTGAAAGTTGGATGTGCTTCTGTGATCTGGAAGACCCAGTGCCCTGTCACTGTGCCCCATCACTGTGACCCGTCACTGTGCCCCCGTCACCTGGTCTCATTCCTACGTGCTATTGTTGTGCCCTATTCATAATATTTTAAGCCAAACAGGTGAAGAAGAGAATGAACAGGGGCCCAGGTATGTGGAGGACTTTAAGGCCACAGCAAGGATTTTATACCAGAGTTCTAAGAAGCCACCTCAACATCTAAATCACAGTCCCACTGTGTGTCAGATGACAGATCCTACAGGTGTCTATGGACTGAGTGAAGGTGAAGGAAGTGATCCACTCAGGAGATCGATGCCTGGTCACTGCATGAGAAAGCGTGGACTAAACAGGCCTTAGTGCTGTGTGATATTCCTGGGGAGACATGAACAAAAGTCTATTCACCCCCAAAAGTTCACTGGATGTTTACATGTAGAAAAATGCAAATAGATCCATATTATTCCCTTAACACTAAAGCTGCTAGAAGAAAAGGTGGGGAAGAGCCTGGAACTCATTGGCACAGGCAACAGCTTCCTAAACAGAACACCAACAGCACAGGCTCTAAGATCAACAATCAATAAATGGGACCTCATGAAACTGAAAAGCTTCTGTAAAGCAAAAGATACTGTCAACAGAACAAAACAGACAGCCTACAGACTGGGAAAGGATCTTCACCAACCCTATATCTGACAGAGGGCTAATATCCAGAATATATAAAAAACTCAAGAAGTTGAACAGAAACAAATCAAGTCATCTAATTTAAAAATGAGGTACAGAGCTAAACAGAGAATACTCGACAGAGGAATATCAAATGGCTGAGAAACACTTAAAGAAATGCTCAACATCCTTAGTCATCAAGGAAATGCAAATCAAAACAACCCTGAGACTTCACCTTAAACCTTACACCATGGCTAAGATCAAAAACTCAAGTGACAAAATATGCTGGAGAAGATGTGAAGAAAGGGGAACCATCTTCCATTGCTGGTGGGAATGTAAACTCGTACAACCCCTTTGGAAATCAATCTGGTGTCTTCTCCGACAATTAGGAATAGCACTACCTCAAGATCCAGCTATACCACTCCTAGGCATATATCCAAAAGATGCTAAAGGATACAACAAGGACACTTGCTCAACCATATTCGTAGCAGCTTTATTCATAATAGCCAGAATCTGGAAACAACCCAGATGTCCCTCAACAAAGGAATGGATACAGAAATTTTGGTACATTTACACAATGGAATACTACTCAGCAATTAAAAACAAGGAAATTCTGAAATTTTCAAGCAAATGGATGGAACTAGAAAAGAGCATCCTGAGTGAGGTAACCCAGAACCAGAAAGACACACATGGTATATACTCACTTTTAAGTGGATTTTAGCCATATAATACAGGATAAACACACTAAAATCCATAGACCTAAAGAAGCTAAACAACAAGGAGGAGCCTAGGGAGGATGCTTAATTCTCATTCGGAGGGCAAATGGAATGGACACCTAAAGTTGTTGAAGAGGGGGAACAGAATGGAAGCCTACCATAGAAGTCCTCTGAAAGACTCCACCCAGCAGGGGATTGAAGCAGATACAGAGACTCACAGCCAAACTTTAGACAGAGTTTTATGGAAGAGGGGGGGAGAGTATAGAAGGACACCAAAGGGAAAAGAGTTCCCCAAGAGGGGTTCAGGGGGGAACTGCAGAGAATGATGCACCAATCAAGGACCATGCACGGAGAGGACCTAGAACCCCTGCTTAGATGTAGCCCACAGACAATTCAGTCTTCATGTAGGTTCCCTAATAAGGGGAGCAGGGGCTGTCTTTGACATGGATTCTGTTGCCAGCTCTTTGATCACTTCTTCCTGGAGAAGCAGCCTTGTCAGGCCAAGGGGGAAGATGATCCAGGCAGTCCTGATGAGACTTGATAGGCTAGGGTCAGATGGTAGGGGAGGAGGGCTCCCTCTTTTGAGGACTAGGGAGAGGGATGGGGGGAAGGAAGGGAGGCTGGGATTGGGAGGAGATGAGGAAAGGGGCTACAGTTGGTATGTAAAGTGAATAAATTATATATTTTAAAAAAAGCAAAAGAAAGAGAGACTTCACATGGGCCATGGAGCTGCAGAGCACTGAGAAGGCCCTGGGGCAAAGGACCTTAGAAGGCTTTTAGCATCTTTTCAGCCTGTCCTCCCTCCCCTTTCTTATCTGACCCATCTGATTCGTCCTTTGATGATTGACTTTCTCTCTTTGTTCAATGCTTCTCCTGAATTTACACAGTGACCCAAAGTGGCTATACATTGTTTCTGACAATAATTCAAAATTCTCAGAAGAGAGACTCCAATTGGTCCAGTTTGGGGAAAGTATCCACTTGTCCAATCAACTGTGAAAAAGAAATGTGTGTGACACTTTACGAAATACCTTCCAATGCTTGAGCAGGGGAGTGACACACAGGCGTCTAGGCCATTCTCCCTGATCTGGGAAGGTCCTGACCAAGATATGTAATCCATGGGATCTGATCCTGGACCCACTGGCAGAGAGATTCTCAGGTCGGCTGACATTCTCTGCTGCCTATCACGCATTGGCTACAGAGCTCTACATTTTCATTAAATTGTTGCACAGATAGAATGTACCTAATATTTTACTTCTAGAATGAACTACTTTTTTTTTTTTTTTTTGTTAAGATGAAAAATTCTAGCTGGTGGCTTTGGCTAGTTTTGTTAATTTATTGTTATAACAAAACTCTTTCATGTCACAAGATTCAGCAGTTAATTTGGAATAAATTGTAAAATGCAAAGTAATCATAATTTGTATTGAGAATACAATACTCCTAGCTTAGACTTTGATAACAGCCCCCTTCCTTTTCTCCCTTCTCTTTTCCTCCTCTCTTCTTCCCTCTTCCTCATCCTCTTGCTCCTTGTGATTCTATGAGATACCTAAATACGGAGAGAAGATACTCCTTCCCTGCTTCAGATCTGAGCAGTTCAGTCTTCTCTGTGCGCACCCACCTGTGCACAGCCCCACGCTGCTGAAGGGATTTTGGACTACAGTTACTGGTGGTCAGTGTTGGCTGCAAACCCAGCTGAACTCTGCAGGTCTGTCTGGCAATCACACCAAGCTAAGAAGGCTTTTTGTATCAGCCAGTCATGATTAAACGTGACAAATGGAGACATTAACGCCTGTGAGAACCTGGAGCCAGGTGTAACACAGGGGTAGAGCTCTTGCCCAGCATGGCCCTAGATTCCACTCCCGGCACTGCAACAGTGAGCGAATTCTCACACACACACACACACCCTCGGCAGGGATGCATACATCTCACCATTTATATCCGCTCCGTTTAGAGGAAACTAATGAAAACTTTACAAGAGCAAACCGCTTCATTTGAGTTGCGTAAATCACTTCCTAGGCAGGACTGTCTTTCCTGAGTTCTGTGGAGCCAGGCCCCCTTGCTCATCTCCATTCCCTGCTCTGTTCTCAGAGGCCATCCCTTACACGTAATAAGGTTGTCCCAGAACCACTGCCAGCTGAGGGAAAAATTCAGGCCTGAGGCTATCAGATTCCACACATATTTGATTTTGCGCTGGAGAGCTGCTCTCCTCCTAACACCACCATGACACCACAGTTAGGAATGCTAGGCTGCAGCAGAGTTTTAATCACGAGTGGAGGAAAATGATGGTGGTGGTGAGCCTGACCTCGCCTAAACTCTGGTCTGCGCCGCTTCAGACTGAAGTAGACATGAGTGTCAGCCCAGGCTCTCACCAGACAATGCTGCAGAGTGTCAAACAGCATCCTGCTGAGCCACGTGTCCATCAGTGCCGCTCAGTGCTGGCTGTGCTGCACAGACAGACTGCCTTTTGTGGTTTTAGGTAAATGATCCGTTTCAAGGAAATGAAATTTCAGCCAGCTCTGAAGAAAGCATCACTTCCCATCATGAGAGACCATTCAGGACGGTCAAACCACTGTAGAAGGTGCAAGAAAGCAAGATTACAGACATACTTTGGGGGGGCACCCTGCAAACTACACTGGCCATTCGGGACCCCAGCAAGTTGGCGCCCACACAGAAAAAGCAGCCCCAGCTCCTATCTGTTTTGCTTCTGTTCTCATCTAGCGTTCAGGAATGTTGGCCATGTCCTTTTCTCGCAGACTGGCCATTTTGCTAAACCACAGAGAGATACTGACAGCTCTTGGTGACCTGGTTATCCAGTACATCCATCTTTGGGCTTGAGAAGAGTGTGTCCCCCTCTGTCAGGGACCTCCAAAAAGCCCCACACGCATTTGTGGAAACAAGGAGCAAAACTTTGACTGTAGTCGTTGGCAGCTCTGGATTTGGTGCAGGAACGCAGGAGGCCAGCTCATTATTCTGGCTCTCAGCTGACCCAAAACAGTTTTCTCAAATAAAAAGCTAGTCACAGAGGCTGAACTTAAGATTTACTACCAGTAGTGGTGACGTTCCAGGCCTCATGAATAAGCAGCTTTTAGAACTGAGAAAAATAACTTCTGTTTCCCCTCAAACACAGCAATCCTGTTCTATACAAAAAGTAAACAGGGCTTGAATTAGCACCTTGGGGTCTTCAGTGTCCCAGAAACATGCATGTATTAGCAGTCCAGTCTAAGGCCTCTTTCCACCTTCTTCAGGACCAGTCATGTTTTATTACTTAAAAAAAATTAAAAACCCATAGTGGTATATTCTCGGCCTATTGCTGTGGTATGTGATGTTTCTTTGAAAGGTCTTTGGGCACAAATACAAAAGTATTGGGTGCTAAACAAAGATTTCATCTCTGAAGAATCAAATGAATTCTGACTTGCACAAACCTAAGTGGAAACAAGCGTGTTCTAGGCTCAAGAATGGTGGCACCCAGGCCAGCAAGGTGGCTCGGCGCAAGAAGAGCTGTGAAGCCCAATGGCCAGAGTTCGGCCCCCAGGCTCCTCACAGTAGGAGGTGAGGCCTGACTACCTTGGGTTGTCCTCTGAGCCCCATGTATGCGCTATGCAGCGCACACACACACACACACACACACACACACACACACACACACACACGCACATGCGTGCACTCCCCCCCATGTGTAATGTTCTAAAGGGTAACAGAGCACAAACCCTTGTTCCAAGGGGCCTGTTTACCCCACTGAGTTACAGTGTGTGCTACAATTATGTTCACCCTTTAATGGCGTGTGATCTAGAGACCCGGGTGACCATCGCGTCCTTGGAACAAACCGTAGCGTGGCCAACAGTGGTTGGCTCCCTCCAGAAGTACGGAAAGAAAGGCGGAGGAAAGGAACCCCCGAGGGCACGCCCTCTGAGGCCCACTTCCGTCAGCCGTGCTCCACCTCGGAAGGTTCCCGGAACTTTCTAAATCAGAACCATCAGCTGGAATCCAAAAGGATCCAAGCCTGTGGGGAACATTACACATTCCACCTTCGAGCCACGAGTGGAATGAAATCCAGATGGATTTTATTTTGATGGCTGTGTTTTCCTTGTAACAGCCTTTTCTGTGGGCAACCAGTTGTGAAAGTGGAAACCAACGCTATAACCCAGCTGGTGCCAGGCTTCTGGTCATCCTCCTGCCTCAGCCTCCAGGTTACTGCTATGTCAGGAATGTGCCCTGAGAAGCAGCTTCAGCCGGGGTATGAAGCAAGAGCTCTCTCTAAGCAGTGGCCATATCCTTTCTCTTTGCTCTGAACATAGCGATCTGTAATCTAGGCCCTGTCTGTCCCTCTGTCGTCATCTTGCCCCTCCTTCTGCATCTTCCCTTATGGTCCAGACTGCTGGATGGCCACACACCATTTTCTTCTCTGCTTTTTCACGCCAGCACATGCAGCCAACCAAAGAACGTGTTTCTCCTTTCTTGAACCTTGATGTAACCCTGGGGCTCGAGTCACGTGAATAGAGAGTGAGGAACGGTGCCTGCTGCTTGTTTCTTCCCGTGGATGTAAGACTGTATCCGTGGGCTCCATTGCTAGTCCTCACGGCTGGGGGATAACAGCCACGGCAGCAGCTTCGAACTCTGGGATGGGCCAGCACATAGCCTAGTGATTCTGTGAGGCGGGACCACTGACCACAGAGCACGGTTCAGCTAGAGTGTCCCCTAGCTGAAATGCTTAGATTTGTTTGGGATTTCTTTGATATTTCAGAATATTGCCAAATACGAATGATATGCCCCCTAGGTGAGACCCAAGTGTAAATATGAGAGTCACTGGCATTGCATTAAACACATAGCCTGAGAGTAATTTTCTTTCTTTCTTTATTCTTTAATGCATCTGCCATTTCTGGGCTGTTCCATGAGGCCAGATCATAGAATTTTCCACCCATGACATCATGTCAACAATGGAAACGGTTCAGATTTTGGAACACTTTTGAAGGTCAGGGGTTTGGATTGATGATGCTAATCTGTACAAAGGAAAGGAAGTTTTTTTTTTTTTTTTTTTTTTTTTTTTTAGTGCAGCACATCAAAACACCAACGGTTTATCCTGAACTCTATACACGTGGACTGTGTCGTGGCTATCATTTGCTATGTGCTTTGGGGTGGGTAAGCTCAGCTCTAGTCCTGATGGGAGGTCCACGCTGTTTACAATCTTGGCTAGCCTCTGTGTTTGCACTCGCTGCCAGTCACTGCAATGGCCACCACCTGCCTTTTCACCACTGCCCTTCCTGGACCCGGAAAGTCTCCCCTGGTTCCTCCAGGGTCCATAGTTCGGGCTTCTGATCTACTTTTGAGGTTCAGTATTGCCTCTGTGTATATCTCCTTCCTCCTCCCCGCAGCCCCTCCCCGTGGCTTCCGAGGACTTGTTTATCCATTGTGACGTCATTGGTAAGCTCAGTAAGCTAAGAATTCCTTTCTTGTCACTACTGCAGAAACAAATTCAGCACTTGCCGTGAGCAGAATGCTACAAATACTTGCTGACTAAAGCCCTGAAATGTTTTCCTATTTGAGTCCCTAACACACAATGTAATATCCTAATATCTAAATATTATGCAAATACGAAGACACAATGAATAGTATCTGAAGAGGGACAGATACTTACAACATAAGCCACAGACTTAAAAAAATGTTTATTTGAACTTTTCAACAATAGGAGAAGAGGCTGAGTTTCATCAGTCTTCTTTATTCTCAAGTCTGTATTTTCCTTGCTGCTGGAGAAGTTAAATTTCTGTCCGTTTATCCTCTGGAAAAGTTAGGTGATAAATATGAGTGATCATTGTGATGTCTGATGATTGCCAGGTGCTAATATTTTTAAATTGCTGGTGATTTTTAGGGACACCACAAACTGGCCACAATGTTAGAAGCGTTTGGCAGTTACGGCTGGCAGCAAGTACACAGACTGTAAATTTAGAAAGCGTTGCTCTGGGCTTGAGAATGTGCCTCAGAGTCACCTTCAAATACATCATGTAGCTGGGATTCCGGTAAAAGAAACCACCCTTTGGTATGTATTTTGTGGGATATGAAAAACTTCAAAAGGCATGGCAGAGCCGATGGAAAGCCAATTTGTTGGGCTAAGGTACAGCGCTCCTCCCCACGCCCACCTGCCACTGGCATGCTGGAAAGCCATGCTATGTGACGCTTTGTCCTTACACCCCTTGACTTTGGGGAAACAATTTGTAAAGCAAGTTCTACCCCTTCTTCCTTTAATGATCACTAGGGCAACTTTCTTGGCCTCTGCTTCTGTCACAGTAGACAGGTGTGCTGAAACAGAGACGCCAGGGTTGTCTGTGTGAGCTTAGCCTCCACCCTGCCTCAGGGATGAGGAGTGAAGAAGGGCTGCTTTGCAAGCAGTCCCTGCCAAAACTGCACTAAGCCTCTGGACCTGCGTGCTAAGCAATAAACCTGAAGGGGGAAAATGGTTCCTAGCCACGGTCTCGGGCATTCTGCTAACTCACGGTGTGTGCCGATCCTGTAAGGGCTCCTTTGCTGCCGTAGTTCCACGTGAGCACACCAAGACTGCTCGGGTTCTAAGTGAGCTTGGCAAAGCTCTGTGTCAAAGCCATTGGAAAAGTCAGGACATCACAGCCACCCTTGTGCCCACCCTTATCGTGCTCCAAGCAGCAATGTTAAATCAGCCTTGAAGCTCCTGAGCAAATACATGGATAAAGAAAACGTGGCTATATTTACAACGGACTGTTACTGAGTCGTTAAGGAAAAAAAAAGTCTGTAATTTGCAGAAAAATGGATGAAACTTTTACCCCCAAGGGGAGGGTCTCTAACTGGTTTTCAGTTCCTTTTAATAACAGGCCAACGTGTTGTAGAGATAAAGCAACTGCCGCTTTAAAAATCAGACTGTCACACAGAGGCATTTGTGGGTGTTTTATCCCCTTTTACATGTGCACACTGAGAGACACCTTTAGATTTTCCTAGTTTGTTAGGATTTAAATTTACAGCTCCTTATCGGATTCTTATGAATTCTTGAAGCAGTGTTATAAACACAAAGCCACCTTTCGTGTAAAACTTCCTTTAAAAGGGTGATTGTTTTGCAATAAACTAAGAATGAATATTGTTATGTTAAATTCCCAGTTATAACTCTGCCTGCATTGAGCAGAGACATTATTCCCATGAGCTTGGTCTTGATACCTTGTAAGAAAGCAAAGCTTAACAGGCAGGAAATGTCTCAACTTGCTGTCCCCACTTGTGGCTGATGCAGAGAGAGACCACCTGCCTCCCACTTCATGAATACTTTTCCCAGGTTCCATTCTCTGCCCCCGAACCCCAGTTTCCTCTCCTGAGACTGGAGACTCTTCCACTGGTTGGTCCTGACTGGTGCATCTTCAGTCTGGTTTGCTCCGTCGGTTTAGGTAATGGGGATTAGGTGTGCACGCTGCACACCGGCTGTACACAGAGCTAGCTACAGCCCTGCCTCGTTTCCTAATGTGCTATCACCACCACATCCACCTTTCTCCAGAACCCCCCACACCAGAGGAGTAACACTGCTTAAAAGAACATGGCCAACCACAAGCTGGCTTTCCCTTCAAAACTTCAGAGACTGCTCTGTCGATGCTGTCCACCATCTTCAAACGTCCAAACCCCAGGGACTCTTTCCAAGCTTCTTAACCTCTGCAAGGGTGCTGTAATGTTGACCTTGCTTTTCCCATAAATTGTTGTGCTTCCCTGATGCCCCAATTCTATGGCACCTGGGTCCTCTTGCTGACTCCTGGATGGCACTTTACTTCACAGCGCTCACTTCTTTCCAGCTCGTCTGTTCATTAGCTTTAAAAACTAATCGACAAAAAGTAATCTATTAACTATGTTTATGAGGTACAATATCACCTTTTGACATGTGTATGTACATGTATGCATACATACATATACATTATAGAAACTAATTGAAGAACATTGTACAAACACATTGAAAAAAAAAACTAATTGGCTGTGGTGATTTAAGTGCAAATGACCTCCATAAGCTCCTATGTTTGAATGTTTGGTCCCTAATTGGTGGAACTGTTTGGGAAGGATTTAAAGGAGGTGTGTCACTCTAGGCTTAGTTAGCTCTGTCTCTGTCTCCTGTCTGTGGATTAGGATGTAAGTCCTCAGCTGCTGCTCCAGCACCATGCCTGCCTGCTTCTTGCCACACTCCCCATCCTAATGATCATGGACTAACCCTCTGAAACTGTAAGCAAGTTCTCAATTAAAAGCTTTCTTTCATATACTTTGGTCTTGGTGTCTCTTCATAGCAATAGAACAGAAAGTAGCCCATTGTCAAATCCATCCTCTCATAGATATTATCTTTTATAGTTAAGCTGACTTAACTGTAAGTTGCTTAACCACACATACAGTTAAGTCCACTCTCATATTTGAGTAGTCATTAACTACAGTCACTGGGCTTGTTTGAAACTCTAGTTTTTCCTTCTGTCCAACTAAAACTGTATACATTTTGTCCAACATATTTTTCTGCACCTAATATTCACCCGACCAGTCTCTGATAACCATGACTGTCTCTGCCTCTAACTCTGTTTTAGACCTAACTCTGCATGTTAGGTGGAGTCTCGTGCTGTGCTTTCTTTTTTTTTCATTTAACATGATGTTTTCCAGGTTCTTCTATGCTGACATAAATAACAGGACTTGCTGTCTTAAAGGCTGAATAGTATAACAGGACTTGCTGTCTTAAAAGCTGAATAGTAGTCCCCTGTGTATGCCTCTGGCCTTTGCCCGTTCATCCTGTGATAGACACTCAGGCTGGTTCCATGTGTTGGAGAGTCTGGGAGTGCAGATGTTTCTCTGATTCTGTTAAGTTTGGACATGTACCCGGAAGTGAGATCACTTGAACATTGGCTAGTTCTGTTTCTAATTTGGGGGCACCTTCCTGTTCCTTTCAATAACATCTGTACTGATTTATATTCCCACAAACAGTATACAAGGGTTCTTTTCGCTGCCTCTTTCAGAACAGGCTGTTGCCCTGACAGCAGACATCCCGACAGTGGTAAGATATGTCGCCGCCATGCTATTTGGGTTTCTCTGGGGACTGGTAACCTTGAACACTGATTCCTTTCCCTCTTGTGCTTTGTCGCCTTTTGGAAATGTCGACTTCTATTTTGCCCATTTTTATATTGGATTATCTACTATATTCCTGACTTGACTCCCTCACGAGTTTTCATTATTAACTCCTTATCAGAAGCATTGTTCGGAGGACCGCTGCCCACTCTGTGGCTGTCTTCCATGGATCGCTTCCTCGGCTGTCCATACAGAAGCCTCTGATGTTGATGAAATCCCATCTGCCCTATGCTTTGCTTGTCCATGCCTCTGTGTTTGTTTAATGAACAACACAGCAAACAAACCAAACCAAAATGAAGTAAAAATGGCCGCCCAGACTGACATCAGCTTCCCTGAGCTTTCTTCCAGTTGTTTTATAGGTTCGGTGCCTACGTCTGCCTTAATGCATTTCACTGACTTTTGTAAATAGTGCTACCGGACGGGTTGGTTGCCATTCTTCTTCATGTAGCCATCCAGGTGTCGCTGCACTCTGTGCTGACGTGAAAGGTTCATGACTCTATTCCTGGAAACTTTGTCGAAATTAAACTGGTCAGAACTAAGCAGCTTTATTCTAGGACCTTTCGTTATGTTCCATTTCCCTGCTTGGTTTGTGGCATTTTAGTAACAAGGCAAAGCACAACAAAACGAGCTCACCAGTATGCTCTCCGTGTGGTTTTCTCATATTGGCTTCCTGGGTTCAGGGTTTGCGTCCATCTTAAGCACTTGACTATGGGAACTGTGTGTTTGTTTGGGGGTCAGGTATTATGATGCCTCTAATTTTGTTCGTTTTGGCTCAAGATTGCTTTAGCAATGTGGGTTATTTGTTGTGGTGGTACCGTGTGAATTTTAGAATTGGCCTCTGTTTGTAGTTACGTGGGGAAAGTGTTTCTGGGTGTTGGGTAGGGAGTAAACTGGCTCTGTAGAGATGGCTGGGGCAACTGTGGACACGTTAGCGACGTGAACTCTTCAATCCGTCTACAGGGATAGCAGCTCAAGTGTCTGTGTCATCTTCACTCTTCTCACTAACGTCTGATAGTTTTGATTGTAAAACCCCTTTTCCTCCATGGTTAAATTTATAATAATAATGTTTTGGGGCTTTGTTTTGTGTTTTGCTTTGTTTTGTAGCCCTTACAAGTGGATTGTTTGTTGATATCTTTTATCATAGTTGATTGTTAATGTTACCCATTCTAGGACATTGATTTAATATCCTGCAACTTTCCTGGGTTTATTGAGTAGCTTTAGTCTTTGGGTTTTCTGTGTAAGATTTGAAACTCCACTCTCCATTTGCCCTAGTTCCCACCGTGAAAACAACAAACAAATCAGAACAAAACCATCTTTACAAGGCTACTGTGTGTATCTTGGTTAGGGTGACTATTGCTGTGATGAAACACCGTGATGAAAAGCCAACTGAGGAGAAAAGAGCTTGTTTGGTTTCTGCTCCATATAGTAGTGGTCCATCGCTGAAGGAAGTCAGGACAGGAACTCAAACAGGGCAGGAACCTGGAGGCAGGGGCTAATGCAGAGGCCACAGAGAGGTGCTGCTTTCTGGCTCAGTCATCATAGTTTGTTCAGCCTGCTTTCTCATAGAACCCAGAATCTTCAGCCCACTCATAATGGGCTGAGCCCTCCTCCATCAATCACAGGCCAGCTGCAGCTCAGTCTTGTCAAGGCGTTTTCTCAGCTGAGGCTTCCTCCTCGCTAATGACTCCAGCTTGTGTCAGGTTGGCATAAAACCAGCCTAGACAGGGTCCAAAGTCAAAATTTGAAAATGGAGAAATGAAAGGAATATACGTTGCAGCAACCCCAAAGCCAGGCATGCTGGCCCATCATCTGTAATCCTGGCACCCAGAAGGCTAAGTAAGGCAGGAGGATCATGAGTTCAAAGCCAACCCGGACTATATAACAAGACCTCACCTCGAAAGCCAACCCACAGAACAAACAAAAAGAAGCGACTTCCAGGGGGGAGTAGAGATGTAGAATCCTCTGAAAGTCCTGTCACTGTTTCTTTTTTTCTTTTTCTTTTTTTTGCTGGAAAAAAAATTTCCCATACAATAGATTATGGTTTTCTCTCCCCTAACTCCTCCCAGATCCTCCCTACCTCCCCACATACCCCAGTTTTATACATTTTCTTTCTCTCTGTCTCTTTAGAAAATAAACAGGCAAACAAACAAGAAAACACCCCAGAATTTAAAAAAAAAGAAAGATCTCTTTCACACACACACACACACACACACACACACACACACACACTTAGAAAAACACAAAATCAGAAAACATAACATACAGGCAAAAGACCAGTAAGACAAAAATTCCCAACCAAAGCATTGTGAGAGAGAAAGCCTACAAAAACTGAATTTGCTTTGTGTTGTCCAGCTGCTGCTGGGCATTTGTGTGGTTAAGGCATCTAGGGAGCTTGTCATCATTTCTAAGCTCGGAGTTCATTTCAGAATTTCTTTTCTTACTCTGAGCTTGGAAAGGAGGAATGCTCCTCCTAAATTCTGAAGTGTTTCCCCTTTTCTCCAGATCTTCCTTGCATGCTATGGCTTGGCCTCATCAACAGGTTCAGGCATGAGGGTATCATAGCTCAGACCACAACTATGGAGCTCAAGGAAAGAGGTCAGACTCAGGGTACATTTTCAAAGTAGACCCAACGGGTTTTGTTCTTGGCTTCAGTTAAGGCTGCAAGACAAAGAGAGGAGTCAAAGGCTGCCTACAGTCTCCAATGCAAACAAATGCGGAAGTGAATTGGCTTTAATGGAGGTAGGGCAGCTGGGATATCAGAGCTTAGATGGAAGGATCAGGAGTTCAGTTTTATACATGTGAAATTTGAGGTGCCATTTTGTTGTTGTTGTTGTTTTTGTATCTCAGCGGAGATGTTAAGTAGTGAACTAAATATCTTGGAGTTCTATTTAGGACCGGAAACTTAAACTTTGGAGAAGTCACATTAAGTCTAGCTTATATTATGTTGTTTTCATAGACGCGCATACATTCTATCATGCGCATATTTCAATATTCTCAGAAAACCACATGGACTTCAGTCTCATGAGTTCATAGTCTCATAGTCAGTCTCATAGTGCACAATGCAGGCACTATGCCTGTAGTGGCGTCAGCACGGCACGTTCTTGAGTGTGGAGACCTGTGAGTGGTTCTACGTAAAGGCAGAAAATTAAATTCCTCAATCTAGTCAGACTTCCTTTTGACATTGTACAAATGTCAGATCTGAGGAAACCAACACAGAAAACTGAAGCAAACCCAAAACATGGACCAACATGGGAAGGGTGAACTGAAGAGCTGCACAGGAAAGAGGCTCAAAGAGGACAGAGAACCATCCTGAGTGAAGCTCAGATTGTAGGGGGCCACTGTCTGGCAGAGTTCAGTCCCCATGGGGGAGGTGGGGAGCAGAACCGTGCACAGCAGAGGTGCCTCAGAGCATGAGCTGATGGGGCTTGGTGCCCTTGCAAGGGCTGACGGTGGTGGCTATGGCAAGAACTTCGCAAAGCCAGAGCCCACCCAGCTCCATCGAGCTGATTCCTAGCCCAACCCCAAGCAGCAACTGACTGCAGACAAGACAGTAGCTGTTGGCAGCAGTGATTGTGCACTGTGGGCAGAGATTATGACGCCTGTGGGAGAGGAAGGGCACCTTCCAGGAAGACCTATCTCCAAGCAGCATTCTCGGGTCAGCTAGGGAGTGAGACCCTCATTTCAACTGCCGTTGAGCGACATCTGCCTGGAGAAGACAACAAGCCCAAGGATCACGAAAGCAAGGGCTTGACCTCTGGTGGAGATGTGTTGGATGTGGCAGAGACCGAAGTGGATGGAAATAAGCAGGCAGAGCATACCAGAGGCAAGGGCGAGTTGAACTGTGAGCATACTTAGTGTGACGGGAAAGCCATTGTCTCTCCAGAGGAAGCCAGAGCAAGACCCCACTTTTAAAAACATTCGGGAGACAAAAATTTAAAATCAATAAAAAGCTGAAAATAAAATTTGAGAAACAACATAACTAGGTTAAAATTCCTAATTTGGAAAAATACAATAGATGCCTGGCAAAGAATTTTAATCATTCTTCTGTTTTTCTGTCTTAGGGTTTTGAGACAGGGTTTTACCGTATAGACAAGGCCTTGAATTTACAATGGGTTCAGCCTATTGCATGCTAGGGTCAAGTGCTACCAAACTCTGGAAATGTTAGTCTTTCTGTTCTATATCGTCAGACTCCAGGAAACAGTGACGACAGCATCGCCAGCCAGCGCTGGTGCTGCAGCACTCAGCACTCCCCGTCATATTTAATCCCCTTATCCACCCTGTTAGGAAATACCTGACAAATTCTGATCTTACGGTAGTGAGTCTTGGAGAAGGTACAGTTAGAAGGTAAGGCTGGGCTTCAAACTAAGAAGTCACAGCCAAAGTGTCAACTCAAACATGCACAACATGGTCCACGGGACTGTCCCTCCCCCAGGGGATAAGCCCCTGCAATTTAATCTGCAGAACACAGTTCCAAACAATTTTATCCAATCATTCCTTTACATTTTTAGCAGAGGGAATATACACATATACACTTGACACTTGACACGATGAAAACTTGAGAAATTTTAATGTATTCTGATTGACAACACGGATGGGGCACAAAGAGGCTTGCCAAACCCCTCCCTCTACTCTGCGGTGTGGAGCGCGGGGTCCCTGTCTCCTCCCCCAACCCATCAAACCATTCCCCCACCACAGTGCTCCTACAAGTCCTTGTCTCTCTAACGTGTCCCATTCATCACCATAGAGCAAACATATTCAAATGTGAGAGAAACCTGGAGGGGAAGGGCACCAGTTCCATAAAGACAGCATCAGTACCTCGGGTCACATAAATGTGGTTCTTAGTTGACTTTCCATTACTATAATAAAACATCACAGACAGAGTAATTCATAAATAATTTTGAAGGCTGGACAACTCCATACTGGAAGACAGAGCATAGCGAAGCCCTCCTTGCTGGTGAGGTCTTACCTCAGGTCATTGCTCTTCTCAGAAAGTCCCATTGGATTAGGGCCCAACCCTAGGGCCTCATTTAACCTTGATCATCCCCTGCCTCTAAATTGCCAGAGATGAAATGTCCACGCTCTTAACATCTCACCATAAGGATTACTGTTCAACGTGAGCTTTGGTGCAGACATTCAATCCCTGGTGCCCAACAACCTCTTCCATCAGCTAGAGAGCAGGCCCCGCAAGCTGCCCTGGCCAAACAGAAGTGACATTTTCGTCCCAGGCTGCAACAGCAGAATGTATCCTGAAGCCCCTGGCTTGGGTCCAATATGGTATGAAATGAATTAGCAAGATTCAGGACCTGGCTGTGGAGGAGCCTGGACGGGAACGGTAGCCCAGCCCAGCCCAGCCCAGCTCAGAGGAACAGTGGCGAAGCGCTTTGCAGGCAGAGGTGGTCATTACAGTGTGGTGCCCTCAACAGGAAAATGGCCAAAGGCTTCTCCATTCAAACCAGCTCTGGAAACTTGGGATCCTGCTGGGGGGGGGGGACCAGCCAAACAAACAAACAAACAAACAAACAAAAAACCAAGTTGGGTACATACTCAGGTACTCCGGAACCCCTGTGTTTCCAGACCCTGCTCACCCGATGTGGAGTCCGTCCACAAGAAAACGTGCAATCACTCAAATGGATCCATATTTTGAATGGCAGCAGAAAGCCACAGACTGTTAAATCTGAGAGCAAAATTGGATACAGGCACTGGTTGGTTCCCAGTATGCCTAAGTCTCACCTTCGGAGAGATGTGAGCCACAGGCCACAGCTGTGTGATCAGGGTACACAGATCAAAGCCCTTTCCAGCGGAGGAAAGACCCTCGGCCCTCGCGGCCGAGCCACAAGCCACCCATTGAGCCCTCCCGTGTCCTTGCTCAGCCCAAGCTGTAAAACATCATGTGTTTGAATGATGTTTTAAAGTGCTCTGTGCAATTAAGTTTTAAAGCAAAGAGGCTGTTTTTCCTTCGGTCTGTATATGAAACTCCCCATAAACATAAAGTCCTTGGGTGTGTTTGGGGGAGGGGATGATTAAAAAGAGAAAAGCTTTTGAAAGGAGCAAACACTTCAAAAAGTGAAACCCGGGGTGATTTTCCCTCCTCATATTATTAAAAATGCCTTTATAGTTGGGGAAAAAAGTTAATAGATCAAAAATACATAGAGCGAAAAGAGCTATCTGGACTCTGTGTTCACTCATGCCCAATTTGCATCCGCTCTTCTAGGGAACCCCCTGCTTTCTGAGTGTAGTTATCACAGAAGACTGTAACTGCCTTCTCCCGGGCTCCACACTAGTGACAGGATTACATGCAGCGCTCCCTTAACGGCTGGCTGCCTCGCCAAATCCAGGATTTGGGCCAAAGCTGCTGCCTAGTGAATATTTATCCTAGTTTTAAAGCATTCCTCCAGGGGAGTTTGTTTGTGAAGCTCTTAGAAAAATGAAAACATATTCCAGCGTCTGGTTCCAAACCAAGACACATACCTGGTGCAGGGTTCAGGTGGTGGCTTGGGGTAGGAACAGGCTCTTGCTCACTCTGGAAAACAGTCTGGGCACAGTCTCACGCAGCAACAAGTAACATTCACTGACAGTAAAATACTACGAGGTTACGGAAAACGGTGGCTTCAGACTGCGCAGCTAAACCAAAAGGGTCCTGGGAGGGCCTCTTAGCTATCAAATGGGGCACCCCCTGGTGGCCTGGTGTTAGGGTGCAGCGTGCTCTCTCAAACATCAAGCTGTTTATATCCTGGGTGCGCAGAAAATTCCGAACTTGCAACTTTATATTCTTGTTTGAGAATGTTTCTGGCTAGAAGGGAAAAAAAAAAAAAAAAAAAAAAAAAGGACCTTGCAGGCTGCTTTGATTGGTGGGG
Organism: Psammomys obesus; assembly: GCF_907164565.1. Taxonomy (NCBI): domain Eukaryota; kingdom Metazoa; phylum Chordata; class Mammalia; order Rodentia; family Muridae; genus Psammomys; species Psammomys obesus. Next base: position 23,188,289 of record NW_026596117.1, on the reverse strand, counting down.
AAGTAGTCGCTGTACCTGGTACATAGCAACTCGGTAGCAAATAAAACCATCCACACTAAGCAAACATTAGGTCACCTACAGAGCCGCTGCCAGAGACATGCAAGGTAAATTTAAGAAAACGACTCATAGCCTGTCGAATGCACCACGATTTTCCTCTTCTCATCTCTGTTTTTAGAGTGTGTGTGTGTGTGTGTGTGTGTGTGTGTGTGTGTGTGTGTATGGGTCTTCTATCCCTGCCCACAGAGCTCCTCACTCGAGTGGATCTTGCCACCGGTGTGAGCCAGGCTGACTGGCTAGTCAGCCCACAGGATCCATCTGCCCCTATCTCCCCAGGCCTTAGGATTACATGTTCAACCTTCCAAAACCATAAACAAAGGACTCAGGACCAGAGGACTGAGCTCAGGTTTTTTGCAAGACAACATTTTATTGACCAAGCTATCTCCCAACCTGGATTAGACTTTTAAAACAGTGTCCCACTGTTGGTCTGTCTTTAGAAAAAAAAAATGTCAATAAGCATTCTACGAGGGATACAGAGCTAAGCCTCATGTTTAATGGAGGAGCTTAGGCAATGTGGATCCCCTAATGGGAAGCCATCATCTGGAGCATTGTCAGGGATGGGGAAAGTCCATTCAGCATCCCACGAAGGTGCCAGCCTGGATGAGACGCCTAGCATAAAGCATGTGAATGGGCAAGAGATTCTCCTCTTCCAGACTTTTACCTGGATGACCCCTAAAAGAGCCAGCACTCAGCCAGTTGTCGCTCACAGCTCACTGGTTTCTTCGGTGTGGAATTGTGTAACATGAGTCCAGGGTTTGGAAATAAACATAGCCGACTCTTGGCGAGCCTGAAAGGGTACTACAGAACAACCTGGTCTGAGAGAGGAGAAGCGAAATGTGTGCTTCATTCTGACAGGCATCAGATCAAGGGTTTCCTTTCCAAGGGAGCCTGGCAAGGAGGCAACGGCAGGTGCCCAGAGAAGCCTGGGTCATGGAACTCGAGAGCAGGGGCCTGGAGCAAGCACTGACAAGATCCAGATTGACGTCAGGGCCAGGATTCCTCCTTTTTCCTTCCTCCCTAATCTACCAGGGCTAGCCTCCAGCAAGCCAACCAGTTCCTGGAAACTGGGGAAATCATCACCAAAAGAATACCATTTCTGAGACTGTAGCTCTGTGCTGGGCACGAGGGGCGCTGTGCAAATAGTTCTCTTCAGAATGCCTGCTGAGCCAGTCCTCACTGGAGGTTCAGTCTGCGAAGAAGCTGGGTAACCCAGAAACAATGGAAAGCCTCCTTTTTCCTCTTCCCTTCTTCCGTCCCTCCCTCCCTTTATGGGTCCTGGGGATCAAGCCCAGACCTTCAGGCTTGGTGGCAAAGGCCTTGGCCCTCTGAACCATATCACAGAGCCTGAAAAGTGTGTTTAAATGAAGACGGAAAAGAGCCACTGGAAAGGAAAAGGGTAGAGAGTATATGAGAGTAAAACTTCCTAGAGAGAGGGACCCGGATGGAGAAATGTGATGAAGGCCTTGGAGAGGTGGGCAGGGCACGTGCCGGGCTGACAGGAGGCGACAAGGCTGTTGCCGCACTGCTGCTGTGGCTGCCTTTACAGCTGTTCCCCTGTGGCAGCTTCTGTGACTTTCAGAGCTCAGCTAGGTTATGTGCTGAGGCCCTGCTGGGAGGCTGCAGAGGACACTGAAGAATGAAAACCTGAACTGGACTCTGAGGAGCATGGGAAAGGAACCCGAGTAGAGAAAGAGACACCTTTAGCTTGCAAGGCAGTAGAGGGACCCCATGGCAGTTGGATTTACAGGAGATTTACTCACCTCGTTGGTTGTACACAGCCTCCTGCCAAGCTCAGGCACCGGTGATCACCCAAGAGTCAGAGGTGGCTCTGTGACCACCCTGGCTGTGACGAGTGGATGCCACCGAAGAAGCTTTAAGAAATGTAAAAGGATGACTACAGAGATGGACCGTGGATACAAGCCAATGTACCAGGACTCCTCAAGAAAAACATTAAAAACCCAAACAGCTGTAACCACGGATTTTCCTCCCCCATCCCAGTTCTCGAAATAAAGACTCTGAGACTTTGTTATTTATGAATGAATGCCTAGGCCGTCAGCTTTGGCTTGTTCCCCGATTAGTTTTTAACTTAAAATATCCACAATTTGCTCAAATATATTCATAGCAGCTTTATTCGTAATAGCCAGAATCTGGAAACAACCCAGATGTCCCTCAATGGAGGAATGGATACAGGAATTGTGGTACATTTACACAATGAACTACTACTCAGCAATTAAAAACAAGGAGATGATGAAATTTGCAGGCAAATAGTAGGAACTAGAAAAGATCATCCTGGGTAAGGTCACCCAGACCCAGAAAGACACAAATGGTATATGCTTAATTATAAGTGGATATTAGAAATTAATCATACTAAAATTTGTACACCTAAAGAAGCTAAGCAAGGAGGAGGACCCTGGGTAAGATGATCAATCCTCATTCAGAATGGAAAACAAGATAGGCATTGGAAGAGGGAGAAAACAGGGGACAGGACAGGAGCCTACCGCAGAGGGCCTCTGAAAGACTCTGCCCAGCAGGATAGCAGATGTTGAGACATAGCAAAACTTTGGGCAGAGTGCAGGGAATCTTATGAAAGAAGAAGGAGATAGAAAGACCTGGAGAGGACAAGAGCTCCACAAGGAGAGCAACAGAATCAAAAAATCTGGGCACAGGGGTCATTTCTGAGACTGTTACTCTAACCAAGGACCATGCATGGAGATAACCTAGAACCCCTGCACAAATGTAGCCCATGGCAGCTCAGTGTCCAAGTGGGTTCCCTAGTAATGGGAACAGGGGCTGTCTCTGACATGAACTCTTTGGCTGGCTTTTTGGTCACCTCCCCCTGAGAGTGGAGCAGCCTTGCCAGGCCACAGAGGAAGACAATGCAGCCAGTCGTGATGAGACCTGATAGGCTAGGGTCAGATGGAAGGGGAGGAGGACCTCCCCTCTCAGTGGACTTGGAAAGAGGCATTGGAGGAGAGGAGGGAGGGAGGGAGGGTGGGATTGGGAGGGGATGACGGAGAGGGCTACAGCTAGGATAAAAAATGAATAAATTGCAATTAATAAAAAATTGAAAAAATACCCATTTATTCTATAATATGTGTGCCACTTGGCTGATTTTACCCTTCCTTGATTTCATATGTACATCTCCTTCAGAGTCCACGGGCAAAATCTTCTGCCTCTCTCTCTTTCCCAGAGTTCATTATCTCTCTGCTGGAACTCCCACCTCCTCTGTCTTGCCTCAGCTAACAGACGATTAGCTTTTTATTGACAGGTGAGTCGTCCGTGCAGACACAGAGATTCCTTCTACATATGATAAAAGCAAACAGACGCTATGTGTCATAGGGGATGGGGCTGCAGCCAGAGAGTTTGGATCAGAGAGCTGAGAGCGCTGAAAAGTGAAGACCACGGTGTGGCCCGGGGTGGAGAGCTAAGTGACATAAAGGTCAAGGGACAGAGAAGGCAGGTGACTGTCGGTAGCCCAATCTGGTCACGACGTCCTCATATGCAACCTGTGAACGGTTTACATGTCTTTCTCACTTAAGACATCAGTCCACTTGGGCTGGTGTTTATGGGTGATGGGATGAGATTAACATTTTTATTTGCTGTTTGGGTAACCAGTCTTTCTCGCACCATTTGATTGTATATTTCTTCCCTAAATGGTCACTAGATTAATTCCTTCTTCACTGCACTTATTCTTTGCTCGCTGCCTGTCAACTCTGAGGTGAGCCGGGCCTTCCAGCATCTTCTCCCTATGGTCCATAATCTGTACGCTGCTGTTAAGCTCTCTAAAATACACACGTGGCCATGTTTCTCCCCTAACTGAGATGATTAAATCATTTCTGCTGTGAGAATACAATCCACATCCATGCGTGTGGCCTGTGCCTCCATCGCACAATGCTTTTCCCTTCCCGGCACTCTTTGCTGATAACATCATCTTCATGTCTTGGCATTATCCAAATTTGTGTGCAGTACTTCTGCGTAGAAAATCTAGAATCCAATTCACTTCTAAAATATCTTACCGAGTCATATTTGTTAATTTTCAAAAGCTGTAGTTCATTGATTTGGCATTTACTTGGCATCTGATCTGTGCATGCACTGTGGATGGCATCATAAATTTCCATGAGTGTTCACGATCCGGCCGACAGAAAACAGGAACCCAATACCTGTTTAAAGGGAACCAGCCTAAATGCTGTAGACATCTGAACCAGCTGCCAAAGCCCAAGTGGGAGAAGGGGCCCTTGGCTTGATGAAAATCAGTTGTGGCTTTGCGGGATAGCTGTTTGTTGGGATATACCGGTGAATAAACCTCTACACAAGGTGAGTGAGCTTTACAAAGCCATGGAAGGGGGTGCGTTAAGGAAAGAGGCGGCAGTAGTTGAGGCAAGGAGTGTGGGGAAAAGGGACCTTGCGGTCTGTGGTAGAGGAGAAAGGAATGGCTGGAGAGCCAGAGGCCAGAGCGCACAAAGCCTTTCCCTGGCATTGGGGGACAGTCTGCTAAGGCACTGGGGGGATGAGGAATCCACTCTCAGGTGGACCAAACGCTAAAGTCCGGGTGCTAAATGTAAGGTGTGCTACCTCTTACATGTGGGGTGGGGTCAATGTAGGGTCAATGTGCTGCTGCTCTGTCCTTGAGAAGGTAGAAAAGCTAAAGGGCTGTCAGAGGAATTTCCGAAGCAGGCTTATAGCAAGAAAACAGTAAGAAGATGTGAGGAACTGCTGCACGGGGGTGAGCCTCTGAGTCACCTAAGTGGGTTTCCCCCACACACGTCTGTGTGGGTGTGCACGTGTGGGTTGAGAGGTCGTCTCCATGGTGGCTACAGAGGGCAGAGGGGTATGCCTGCTGTCCTGCTTCATGATCCTCAACCTAGTCCCCTGGCTCAGGTTTCCCATGGAACCTCAACCTCCCCATTTCTATACTACCTGGCTTGCAAGCGCCCACCTCTGTGTGCTGTCCACCACTGGTAGCTCAGGCCCAGGAGGCCGGGCTGGGCTTTCCATGGGTGTTGGGGATCCCAACATGGTTACACAGTAAGCTTTTGTATCCAGAGAGCTGTCTCCTCAGGCCCTTGGTTGCTCTTTAAAAATCCATGCTGCCTTGAACTATTTCCGTGGCCTAGTTTGATGCCTTTGGATTAATGATTTCATTCCTTTCTTTCCTCTTCCTGGGGATGTGACAGCTTCTACTGGACATGGTAGGGTCCCCAGACCAGGATCTTCAGGAAGCTGCTGCCGGCTGCATATCCAACATCCGAAGACTGGCTCTTGCTACAGAAAAGGCTAGATATACTTGAAATCTGAATGCACACGAGCCACCAGCTTCTGTGGCAAAGGATGTATCACTCCCTTGTCCCGGGAGCCAGAGTTGAAAATCATTTATCAACCAGTTCTTCAAACAGTCTAGACAAAAAAAAAAAAAAAAGTGTATTAAAACACAAACACCTTTTGATGAAAATTATAAGAACCATCTCATTCAATTTAATGAAAAGTATGTAATGAAATGTAAATTTCAATAAATTTGTGATAATTTTTCAAAAATTCGGAGGTCTGTGTGTGCGATCTCTATATTTAGTTCAAGCACACTTTTGCATCTGCAGTGATTTTCGTAAAGAATATAGCTGTCTCAGAGTGCAGTTCCAGGTTCACCCATGAATGTCTCGAGAGCCCCTCTCTGTTAAACCGATCTGGCTGTCCCGGCTCGGTCTGCTTGCAAACCACAGGAGAGTTCTGAGGAGATGCGCTGATCTCACAAACGGTTATTAAAGAGGATTCAGTGCGGAGCAGCTGCTCTCAGCAGGAGCATTCAGAGGTTCCCCCCAACCTTCTCCCATGCCATCAAACACCCAAGACAAGAGCTTACAACTGTCCCCACATGGCGGCATGCGGATCGAAAGGACAGGCAGTCCTTTCACTTTGGGACGGACTGAGTGTAAACAGCGATACGTTTCATTTCCCTCACGGGGAGTCACCAACACTTTTATTGAAATTAATTTATGCTGATGTAAGGATAATGTTATTTCATATAAAATTACTCTGGATTTCTGAACTTATTTCCCAGCACACGAAGTACTTTTTAAAAAGTGGCTACAGAGGTTTAATCGCATTTAATCGGGTTAACAAACATTAGAACCCACTTTAAAAACTCACATATGTAACCTCGGTGTGCTGAAATGTTTGGGAACTAAGTGTCTCAACCATCTAAGAGTCGCCAGAAAAACAGTTTTGTATGCATCAGCTCGGAGAGCCAAGGGTCTCCCTGAGAGAATGTGCTAGTGAGCAGGCAAGGCCATTTTACTGAAAAAATATTAGGTACTGTATATGTCATCCTTTGAAGGAAACCATAAACTTAATTGAATTCAATGTAAATAATTTGTACAAAATGAAAAGCCTGTGCGAGACGAATATTAGAGCAATAACAGAGGCTCCAGTAAAAAGGTAAGTGCCTCTGAGAACTTTAAGGTTTCATAAAACACCCACTTTCTTCGCTGGTTTTCAAAGGAGAATATAAATGAGAATAATTCAGGGAAGGAGGCAGTGTTAATTCTAAGGATTAACTTTAAAGAGCAAAGCACGGCTGTCAGCTTCCTGCATTAGATCTCTTAAGGGTCCTACACCCAGCCACTTCTGTTTGACCGCACTGAAAACACCTAGAGGCGGTAGGCCGTGATGGCTACAGGAAATGAACGAGCATTAGGTTGTTATTTACAGGGTCCTTGAAAGCTCACCACCGACTTCAGGTCTTAAAATATTCTTGTGTCACTGGGTCCTGGAACTGAAGATGAAAACAGCAGTGGAGGGGACATGTGAATACTGATGAGGACGAACTCGGGCTACGATGCCCGTGGCATTTCTGTTTTTATGGTTAACAAATGCGTAAAATAAAAGCAACGGAGCCATTTTCAAAGAAGCCACGCACTTAGAAACAGATAAAGGCAGCTGGGTAGCGTTCCCGAGCGCTCTAAGGCACTGGGTTAAGAAATGGGAAAAGGCAGCATGAAGATTGTCGTGTGTGTTTTCTAAATAAAAGCTTCCACTCAAATCCCCAGCAAAGTGCCTTTTAGAATAAGATGCTGATCTTAAAGGTCAGTTTGGGGCTTAGTTTGTGAAATGGTGTTACGGTGATGGCTGATTTTACTAGAAACACGTCAAAGCCTGCACAGCACACTCAGTTTTCAGAGGGTGTGGGTGGGACGGATGATCTCTCCCTTGGTGAGTGAGTGGACACTGTGAGAATACTTAAAGGTTTTTTGTTTTGTTTTGTTTCTCCTCCTATTGAGGTTCTGTGTGATATTTGTCTTACTCCAGCGACTGTTTAATTCTTTACTTTTTGATGGCGAGTTTCTCTCTCAGTCTTTATTCTAACTGGATGCAGAGAGGACACAACATACCCTCTGGCTCCTTCGGTGTGAAAGGGGTGTAAGGTGGAAGGAATTTTAATTGGATTTCCTTTGAGAGACCTGAGCTGTGATCCTCCACCTATAGCAATAGGAATTTACTGCTATGGGGATGACTTGCACTAAAAATAACTTGTTCTTTTTTAAACATTTTCTGAGTCCTGAAAGCGGGACGGACAGTTCTCTTGGGCAAGGCACGGTGAGTTCCGCTTTCTCTTTGACTTGGTGTTGCCGCTGTGTCTTAGACGGGACTAAGCAGATGGTTTCCAGTACTGGGAAAATATTCCCACCCAGAAAAACAAGTCTCTGCAGCTGCTGCACAGCGGCCGAGAGCTGTGCGTGAGCCTTTCTTTTCCCTTTACCTAAATGCAGTGAGCCAACAAGATGAAATTTCCCAGTCCATGTGCTGTGTTGACCCTAATTTCATTCCACGAAGATTCTGGATTAGAATAACCTATGCTCATTACTGGCAATTCCAAGAAAATCATGTGTTTAAAAATCTCACTGCTTCAGGAACAATTAATATTCCTAAACTAATGTCCACATGTACTGAAGTGTAAAAATGGAACTCTCTCCTTTAGTGAGATTAGACCAGAAAGTAAACTGTTTTTTGTTTGTTTGTTTTTTTTTTAAATATAGTGCTACTATATTCAGGTTCAGTATTAGGGACGTAAACTTTTTAATCACCTAATTTATTTCATGGTGGAGGTATGTGTCATGGTGGAAATATGAAGGTTGGAGGCAGCTGCCAAGCCAGTACTCCTCCTCTCTCATGTGGGTCCTGGGGATTGAACTTGGCTCGTCAGGCCTGGTGGCTTGCACCTTTACCTGCCGAGTCAGTATTAGACTCTTTTGAGCTTAATAAGCAGGAGGACCGACAGAATGGGTTCTCTTGCCTCGTAGTGGGGGAGTATAGCAAAATGGGAATGCCCACTCTGCAGGCATGCTGAGACTTTGTGATTCTGTGTGCTCTGCTCTGCCCCATGTTCCCACCTGATGTTTCTACCTTCTCATGGGCTTAAATAAACAGGACCAATTGATCATAGACCAGACTAACAAGGCAACCCTTTTCTCTTTGAAATTCTGTTTCTCCCAGATATTTGCTGTAGTGCTGGAAAGCAGACTAACAAATTACATTTACAACAACAGAAATGTTAAGAGAGCTTTGGCTCCTTCTCTCAGAGTTCAGTCACACACTGAAAGTATGTCTTCACATAATGATCCTGTAAAAGGTCTTTCAAAAAATACTGTTAAGTTTCAAAGCAGGTTCTGAAGCAGTATAGTCTGAGATTTTGGTTTGTTTGAGTAAATCATGACCTGAGGATATGGTTCAGCAGGTAAAGATGCTTGCTGCCGAGCCTGATGATCCAATTTAATACCAAAGACCTACAATGGTGGAGGAAAAGAACTGAATCCTGCAAATTGTCCTTTGGCCTCCCCATACTCACTGTGGCATGAATCCATTTTCCCCACACGCGACAGATGGATGGATGGATAGATGATAGATAGATAGACAGACAGACAGATAGATAAGTTTTTGTTCTGTTTTTATGAGATTTTAGAAATGAGGGAGAGCTGACTGGGGTAAGAGGAAGATAAGGGAGGTAAACAGACTATATTATATACATGCACAAAACTGTCAGATAACAAAACTAATAAGAAAATGTATCTTTTTTAGTCACAAAGAAAAAAAAAACTTTGAATTTTACACAGCAAATTATAAATCAGTGTGCATCCTACATTGTAAACATAATTGATTTGTTTCTTGTTTTGTTCATCTGCATATTTTAGTCTATGTTACAATGTGTACTTACCACTTATTAAGACACTCTCAATTAATATCATCCTTAGAAATGTGCACAGTAGATCACAGTTCCTATCTCGGAACACTAACCTTACGTTTACAGTCTATTTTCATTTTCATTTATTTGTATGTGCATGCATGCCGTATGCATGTGGGTGGCTGAGGAGGCCAGCAGGGCGTGGGTGCCCCTGGAACAGGCCGTGGTGAGCAGCCTGTGTGGCCGCTGAGAACTGACCTGACGCCTTCTGGAAGAGAAGCCAACACGTTTCACTGCTGAGCCATCTCTCCAGACCCTGAACACTAACTTCAAAGGAGATATCCTGAGTTTACAAGTGAAATATACAGTATAAACATAAAAGAATTGATTTCCCCCCCCCCGGGTGTTTTTTTTTTAACAGTTTTATACTTAAGTACTATATTTACATAAATTGACCTGCCCCTCCAATTCCTCTAATGCCCTCCCCACCACCTCTCCAATCAATGACCTCTTCTTTATTTTTTTCACTTAATTTTTTGACCTCTTCTTCAATTACATAATAAAATTATACTACAAATATTACACACATTAATAATATGTACACACACAGCCTCATGAATGCATTTGCTGTTCTCATATATGCATATGTTTAGGATGGGGTAACCCACTCTGGAGAAGATTAATTCTCCCTCTCTCAGAAGCCACTTAATCACCTGTAAAAGAATTGACATTTTGAAAATAGTAACTTTACCAGGTGTAAAATTCTCAAAAAAAAAAAAAAACAAAAAACAAACCCTGTAAATTAATAAAAGAACTCTGTGTGTGCGTGTATTCGCTAATCATGTTCTGACCTTTCATGGAGGGGACCTAGACCCCCTGTTCAGAAGAAGCCCATAGGTAGCTCAATGTCCAAGTGGGTACCCTCCTAAGGGGAACAGGGACTGTCTCTGACATGAACTCAGCTGCTGGCTCTTTGATCACGTCCCCCTGAGGGGGAGCAGCCTTACCAGGCCACAGAGGAAGACAGTGCAGCCAGTCCTGATGAGACCTGATAGGCTAGGGTCAGATGGAAGGGGAGGAGGACCTCCCCTATCAGTGGACTAGGGGAGGGGTATAGAGGAAGAAGAGGGAGGGAGGGTGGAATGAGGGGAGAGGGCTACAGCTGGGATACAAAGTGAATAAATTGTAATAAATAAATTTAAAAATATTTTTATGAATTCTTTGAGAAGTTCATGTATTTTTATGATATTCACCCCATCTCCTTTTAACACTTCCCAGATCCACCCTCTGCTTCACGCCTTCTTATTTTATTCTATAACCCTTTAAATCTTATTTGTGTTGTTCATACACTTCTGGGTATGGGGCCATCCACTGCAGGGTCTACAAAGTACTCATTTGTAAGAGTTTTAAATCACAATTAAACTTCCCACAGCACAACTGAGGCCTCCCAAATGGCCACAATGTAAATATTGCCATTTATTTGCTTTTATCGATTAAGCATCTCGATTCACATTCATTCATTCACTCTCTTTTCTGTGTTTCTGTCTCTCTGTGTCTGTCTGCCTCTGTATGTGCACACCTTTCTGTCTCTGTCTCTCTGTATCCAAGGCTACCTCGAATTCACTATATAGCTGAGGGTGACCTTGAACCTCTAAACCTCCCCACTCTGTTTTCTGGTGCTGAGGTCACAGGCATGCAATCACACCCAGGATATGTGGTGCTGGGGGTTGAACCCAAGGTTTCATGACTGCATGTGAACACTCTGCCAACCAGGCTACGTGTCCAGCCCTGGACTCCATCTTACTATCACAGAAGATGGAGTGAGTGAAGTGGGGGGGGGAGGATCACTGAGAGGTCAGTCCATACAACACTGTTGTTTTAAATAGAGTATGATCATCCTGACTGATTTTGTTTGATTTATATCTGAGATGAACAATATTGAACTGGCCTCTTTAAATATTCTATTGCTGTATATTATCAACCAAAATATACCAACTATAAAGTATATTGTATAAGCCTACAAATTTCCATATTCCTTTGATATTTTTGGTTTTGTTTTTTTTTTTGTTTTCTGTTTTTGTTTTTTGTTTGTTTGTTTATTTTTTGCTTCTCTCTCTCTGTCTCTATCTCTCTTTTTCTCCAAGACAGGGTTTCTCTGAGTAGCCCTGGCTGTCCTGGTACTCACGCTGTAGACCAGACTGGCCTCAAACTCACAGATCCACCTGCCTCTGCACTCTCCTGAGTGCTAGAATTAAAGCTATATGCTGCTGCCACTTGACTTTTGCCCTGTCTCAAAGTGATTCCTTAATTCCATTTATTTCCAACATTTTTTCTCTCCACACTAATCTCTGCATCCATTTCCACTCCCATTTTCTCTGACAAAGGATTACTGTATTCTCCAGCTCTTAACGTCTTGTATGCTTCAGAGGATGTAAATGTTCCCGATGTGCAATCATCACAACTGACTGGAAATCATGAAATACATGGACTTCTTGTGCTTCTGATCTATTAAACAAAACCAGCACGTTCCTCAGTGAATCTGTCAGGATAAACAAGAGACTTCGCGTCCCCTAACCTGTCAGCTGCTGAGAGACTGTGGCATGTCAGTGGGTCATGCAGAAGATTCCAAATGGCTTTCTTTTTCCATGTCTAGGAGAATAAAGAGGTAAAGACTTTGGAGACTGAAGCAGACAAATAAACTACTGTTCCTTGTTAGGTATCTGTTATTCAAACTTCACGTTTAATAGCCCCTTAAATGTAAAAGGTATCGGCTGTATAGGCTCGGCGGTTCCAGGCCCATAGTAGGTAGAATGTGCAGTGTTTGTCCTGCTGTGTCTGGCTTGTTTCATTTAGCACAACGAATCCCAGTTTCTCCCAAATTGTAGCATGTGTTTAAATTTGTTCCTACTACAAAGCTGAATAACATCCCGTCATGTACTTTAGAAAATACTTTGTTTACTTCCCTGGTGAACTCACTGGCTGTGGCCAGCACTGGGATCTGTGAGTGACTGCACATAAGTGCATCACGTTCAGGACCCAGCGTTGGGGCCTTTTGGTTTTACGCCAGAATCTCAGTTGCCAGATTGGGAATGTTGCTGGTGGAGCGCCGTCTGGGACAGGTGTTTCCACGTTCTTGGGGCCTTTTTCAAAGAACCGAAGCTCACAAATTGCAAAGTGCAGAACTTTATTCAGAAGCACGGGGATAGTATGGATCAAGTGCACAGCAAGAGCCTCCTAGAGGAGAAGCTGGTTTCTAAAGGTGTGGTGGTGGGGTGGGTCTCTTTTGGCTGATAGGCCCAGGCTGAATAAGCCTCTCTTCATTGTGCATGTCCTTTCCCGTGACGCACCTGATTTTAATCATATGTGTATCCACAGGCATGAGATGGCAGACAGAGCGGACAGTGACTTTCCCTGGACGTTCACTCAGAGGACTCCCTGCCCTGCACCCACCAGTGGCTCAGGCTGTGTCATTGCATTACCCTTAGTTCAGGGATGTTCTTAAATCCCCAGAAAGCAGCGTTAAGAAGGGGCTTTAAAGGGAGGAGCCACCTATTACACTATTAGGAGTGGGGGTACACAGGCAATTTGATTCGGGGAAAGGTGGCAAGCTGATAGGAGCATCGTTAGTAAGTGGGGTGTGTGTAGCCAACGTCAAATGAAATCCCGGGTTACTAAGCTATCCTTGTACTTGACTGCGTCTGGAATAGTATTTTTAAAAATGAACTAGTCAAACCTACAGTTAGAAAAGGTGGTCTGGGGCATTCTTAAATTCGAGATAAACCCACACAAAATTTCTACAGGGAGCTCCCTACTAAGTTTCCCATTCGCTGACTCATTAGACGAGAACCCATTTTTCATAGTCTGACTGTGTCCTTAAATGAACATGCTGAATCCTAACTCCCAAGAGAATGGATCCAAGAGGTTGGGCCATGAAGGTCGATAACATTTTAAAAGTGGGGAGCCCGCTAGGCCCGCTGCCTTTGTATAGGAGAACACATGGAAGGTACTACGCATGGGCAAGAAACCCTGAGCAGACACCAAACATGCCAGAGCTTCATAGCAGACCACCCAGCTTTCTGAACTGAAGCCGTGTGCCTGTTGTTTATAAACTGTGCAGCTTAAGGGTTTGTTGTCAAAGCCCGAGCAGCTGCTCACTTAAACTGCTGCCATCAGGAGAGTGTAGAGAAACTGGCGTCCCAACCAATCTGAGCCCGCCTGAATGCTGTCCACCCAGGTCTGCTCGAGAGGAGACTCTGCTGGCAGAGGGGGCTGTTTCATGGTTTTGTTTTCTCCAAGTTTTGACTGTTCTTCCTAATCTTTGGTTGCAAGGGGTAAAACATTAAGGGATCACTGTAATTGTTTTGTCCTGTTGGAAGCCATCAGCGATGCTGATCTAAACCAGAGCCCAAGCAAGTGCTTTTTAATCTGCGAGGTCGGTTTGTTTGGGCTGTGCTTTCAACTGAACTAATTACGAGCTGAAACAACAAACTGGAAGGTGTAAGGGAAAGGGAAGTGTTTTCGTCTCTGCTTATGTGCTGTGAATGTGTGGGACAGATGTTTGAGATAGCTGCGGTAAGCCAAGACTCAGGGTCTGTCTCCTGCTCAGGGGCCTTCAGGGCCATACTGACTTCTGTGCTGTGGCCAACGTTTTTGGGGTTTTTTTGTGCACACTTTCCTCACAGTGGAGAGGGGGTCTCACTTTTGCCCTTTCAGAGAACCTGTGTTTCAGAGAAGCTATGAAGGATCTCCTCAGGAGTGCCAGGAAAGCCCTCTCTTCATCCCCCACTTACCACATGGAGTCCCGGCCCTGAAGAACAGAACTGACGTGTCCATGGTTGCTGTTTCCTCCATCCACTGGCATTCCAACTCACTGCCGGTTTTATCCTCCCCCCTCTCTTTTAAATATACTCTACGTGTATACGCTGACATATATGTAAATCAGAGTATAGGATACACTGTAATGTATGTACACATATCGACATATATATGTCAACACATATATCCAACACGTGTGTATATGTTCACATATATTTTCCTAGAAGTGAAAAGAGCTATGTAACTTCCTTTAAGATTTAGGTAGGTGTGTGGACCCTCTTTGCATTAAAGAAAAAAAATAAAACCTCCTTAAGCCTGCACTTTCAGCATCCCCCGTTCCCTGCGGTTCTGTCTCACCCCTCTCCCCCGTGAGGAGGGGTAACTGTGGGAAGACTGAGACAGGCCATACTCCCAGCATGGAAGCTCCCTGCACTCCTCTCCGAAGCATGGCAGTGTCCTTGCTCGCAGGCGTCCGGCAGTGCTGGCATCTGGAGTCCAGGACTGATGCCCTGTGGTATTTCTCGTGACTCCTGGTAAGAGGTTTCTCTCCACGTAGGCCTGGTGTTGTCTACTTGCAATTCTAGCACTGGGGAGGCTAGGCACAAGAACTGAGACTTCAAGGACAGCTTGGGATAGCAAGACCCTATATAAACATAAATGAAACCAAGCCAACGCGCGCACACACAAAGGAAATGGGCTGGAAAGATGGCTGGTTAGGAGCACTGGCTGCTGCTCTTCCAGAGAACCCAGGCTCCATTCCCAGCACCCACATGGCAGCTCACACCTGTCTACAACTCCATTTCCATGATATCTGACAGCCGGTTCCGGTGCTCTTTGACACCAGGCCTGCAAGTGGTACACAAAATGTTGCCCTGCCCACAAGGATGTAGTCCTAGTCTCCAGGCTCTTCTTGAGTCTTCTCAGCACTGCCTGTCCTCCCGAGAGTCTGAGAAATCCTCCCAGCCATGAAGAACCACGCCTGAGGACCTAGCTCTGAGCTCAGTGCTCAGCGGCTCCCTCGGCCCTGCAGGCTGGGATGCTCAGTTGAATCTGGCTTTCTGGAGAAAGCACCATCACCTACTTCTCCTTTCTTCCAGCTTCAAAGGGCGCCAAACTCTCGGGAGCAGCCTGGAGTCTCTCTCTACTTGCACTCTCTGGCATTTGCTTCCCCAGCACAGGGATTTAGCTCTGCTCTCTGTGTGACAGAAACTCTTTTCAGCGGCCTCTGCATCCTTCACTGTGGCAGATCCTGCCACGTTGGGCTCCTCCTGGAGCAACTGTGAAGTCTGAAGAAACCTCTTCTGTCCCGAGCATCCTGCCTGGTGGATTTCTATTTATGTGCAGACATAACTTTGAAAGCATAGTTCAAAACTCCAAAGTGAGCAGAGTTCCTTCTTCTGGGTGTGTTCTGGGTGTGTGTCCTGTTTTTGACAAGGCGTTGTCTTCAGCCTCCTGGCTTAAATAGAAGAAAGGCCCCAGTCCCTGACAAACAACTAACCAACCAAATGGACAAAATAATGGGGTCCAGAAATACTGAGGAGAAAATATAGATCATATGGCATTTCAGAACACTGCCTCCCGCACCAGCCACACTGAAGGCTTTTTCCCACGCGGGTGTGAGGACCTGCTTTCCACGTCCACAGCATGTCTTTGGTGCCCCCTTCGCCTCTAGCACGTCAAAAAGCTTGGCCTTCCACTTCACACCTGCTTTGCTGCTGTCTGGCTCTGTGGATCACCCGTGTAAATGGTTTCTCCTTCTTAGGTTTGGTGAAGGCAGAAGGAACGTTTTCGAATACTGGAGCTGAACTCAGCGTTGGTCTTCCCACAGCTCTCATTGTTCCAATGAGAGCTAACTAAAACGCGAAGCTTTGCATACAGAAGCTCCCGACTGCTCCTGGAAAGGAGGTGGGAAGGGCCAGGCGAACGGCAGTGCGCCAGTGGCTTTCTTCGGGAGGATTTTCATAAACTTGGCTTGAGCCACAAAGCTAGGTCCCAGAGGCTTCCGGGGACCCTGAACTCCCACATCACCTCATGATCCTGAGCTGCTATATTTTTCCAACTCTCCTTGCTTCACACTTTGCAAGTGGGAAGACATTATCCTTCCCTTCATTCCTCATGTAATCTTGAATATAAAGCATGGCTCCTTTCTACTTGACTTCCCTGAAATGACATTTGCCAAAGGCAAACATGAAAAGGGAACATTTACTAATGATTCCTGGGATGTGGGCAAGACCAAAGAAAGCCTTACTCTCTGACCCTCCTCTTGGCTCCGCCCATTTTCCCAACCAAGAACTTTCACTGGCCCACCTGCCTAGTTGGGCTCTTCCTGTCTCATTGTCCATCTTATCCCATCCTCTCCTCATTCCCAGCACTCTCCACCCTCATTGCATTAGTTATTTAACTTGCTGTGACAAACTACCTGGCAGAAGCAACTTAAGGGAGGAGAGATCTATCTTGGCTCACAGTTTTGTGGGATTGCAGTCCACTGTGCCAAGAAAGGCATGGAAGCAGGATCAGTTCATACGCTGTTGGTGGAAGCTTGAAGAAGCTGCTCAGATCCCAGCAGCAGACAGGAAGAGTAGAGCCTGGAATTGAACCAGAGGTGGATAAAACTTTCAGAGCTCCCCACCCCCAACCCAGTGACCCATTTCTGTTCTTTAGCTAGCATATCCTAATGGCTCCAGAGGACAGTTGCCAGCAGAGACCAAGTGTTCAAGTCCTGTACCCATTGGGGGCATTTTACACTCCACCATCATAGTGCTATTGCGCCTGTATTCAAATGTTTCTGTTAGCTCTCGCTGCTTTGCCCACCACTAACAGCCATTCCCTTGATTTCTGACTCTGCTGGCCAGCAACTGGGACCAGATTCTGCCTGCTTAACTCTGTTGTCACCTGTAGACTGGCTCTGTGTTGTTCTGTTAGGCTTTAATGTTGTCTCAACAAGGATGCCTGTGCCAGCCCGAACCTGACCTGTCCAGTCTCTCATGCTCTCGGCGGCCAGCCTGGGCATGTGGAGGTTGAGCTAGGTTCCCACGGATAAAACAGCAGCATGGACCAGTTCTTACAGGACAACACACACACACACACACACACACACACACACATACACACACACTTTCTCCTGAAGCATTATCTCAGCCGAAGCAAATCTCCAGGCCTTCTTCATTGGGGGAAAAAATCACTTTTCCAGGTGTGTTTATAGGTGGGCATCATAAGCACAGTCATCTTGTCTTCTGGAACTATGGTGATAGTTTCATGCTTTATCTTTCTGTTCCTTTTTTATTTAGAACTTTTAAAAGAAATTCATGTATGACTACTGTTAGACTGGGATTGATGGAGGCAACTGTAGAAATAGAAGAGAGACCAGCCTCTCCAGAGGCAGAATCATTTCTTTTGTCAGAACTACTGTGTGCACATGGCTCAGGGGACTTGGGGTTTCACAGGGAAGAAAAGGAGACTTTGAGCATGGAAGATCCCATCTGCAGTGTCAAAGTGGGAAAAAGTAGAGCCTGTGCGTTGATCTGCTTATCAGAAGTTTCCTGGGTTCTGACAGTCTACTTTCAAGTCAGCTTTCCTGTCTGGACTTTCTTAGCCTACTTGGGATTTTTTTTAGGACCTTAAACTTTGAAATAGACACCATTTCAACTTACATTAGGAGTAATGTAGTACTTTTAATGATATGACTACATGAATCCATGTATTCATAAATACCTCGCCCTTCTAATTCCTATGTCCCCTCACATATATATATTTACACATATGTGTGTCTGTGTGCATATATAATGGATACATCTATAGATAATTGTGTGTGTGTGTGTGTGTGTGTGTGCGTCCTTAGTGTTGTTCTTGGTTGTAGGTGTTTAGAGCTGACCAGTTGATACTAGAGAGTCTGTCAGGGATCTCATTTCTGGAGAACGCTGATTCTCCCTCCTGCATGTGTCAGTACTGCCTGTATCTCCACATCCAGGCCTGGGTTCTCCTGGGTTTCTTCCCCAACTATTCTGGCATGTCTACTGATGGTGTCACCATACAGATCTTGGCTGGGTGACCATACTGTTTTGAGTACTTGGGGACATCACTTTTAATTTTTAACACATGTTATTACAATGTCCTTAAGATAAGGAAATGATTTAAGTGCATTTTTATTTCATTTTCTTGTATCCTCCCCACAGAATTACACAAACACACATACTGGAACACCTTAAAGTGTGATGAGATGGGTTTCTTGCTACTTTAACATTTTCTAGAGAAAAAAAAATGCCCCAACCACTAACTGTGAAATAGATTTTAAGGTGCACCAGAGGCAGATGGCTTGTTGCAAAATGCATCATCAGGCAAAGATCCTTTTTAATGCAGTTTCTAACAGGGGCAGAATCGGTGAAGAACTAAGGAAACTGAACCTTCTGTGAAAGTCATAATATTTTTTTAAGTATAGCATTTCTTTCCTAAGGAAAAGGAAAGAAGCTGATGAGGAAAAAATAATCAGTTCTGGGAAAGCAAATTCCAACAAGTGCAAGGCATTGGCAGCAGAGAAGAGAAGAGAAAAGAGCATCTGAGTAAAAGATAGAAGTCCTCAGTGCTGGATGCTCTTTAAACAGACAGCCCTGGCAGGTGGACAGCCTGGCGGAAGGCGCAGGGCAGGGAGCAGGGAGCAGGGAGCCAAGTTGGCAAGGCAGAGCTCTCAAAGGCAACCTAAAAAACTACAAAAAATATCCCGCCAGATCACCAAGGACGAACAAAAAGAAGGACCCCAAAGGTGTAGAGACCACATCAAAAGGACAAGATGACATCCTGTGGGGAGACGTAAAGGCCACCAGGAAGCTCTCCATCAAACATCCATAAAAACAAATGTGGACTGACCATCTGGGGGTGCGACCGCCCCTGCATTTCAGATAATCCCTCCGGCACTACCTGACTCTGCAATCAGTGTCAACAACGGCATTTTCTGGTGCAAATAAAAATCTTAACTTAAAACGGACTTTCACCTCCTTCGCTGTGCATCTGGAGAGCAAACACGGAGCCTGGCACCTGCTGAGAACAAATGATACCCGCCCCCCGCAAGCCACACCTCTCTGGGCCCCTCAAAACAACCTTTTAAAATACTGGAGATTATACAAAAAGGTATTTGAAAAGGTCAAAGCCAAACTGACCTTTAGGAAGTTTGGTGATGGTTTGACTTCTATTGTGAAGGAACCCTGACTCTGCTTCCTTTTATAGAGATTCAGGCGTTGGGCTCCATAAGACTGAAAGGTTGTGATAGCCCTGCATCGGGCTAGTCTATCAAGGATGTTTTCCTAACAGCTCAGATGATGACTAGCATTTTTATCCAAAGTGCATTTCCTAGTTAAGGTGTTGTCCCTGTTGACAGTATTCCTGGGACAGAAGAACAAAGGTCTCCTCAGCTCAGACCGAACAACAGATCAGAGTAATAAAACTAACAGAGGCCAACTGGGACAACCAACTAGTTTGTTGGGTTACTTGCAGGAGTATGAACAGTTCAAAGGGCAGCACATCATCAAAAACTACTCCAGTGTGGGTGATGACTTAGCGAGACCGGCTCTAGAACTCTTCCACAAGATCTGTAAACTGCTCCACAGGCCAGGCTCCTCTTGCTAGCAGTCCTAACTGCTTGTGTGATCTTGGGGTGGAAGGAAGAAATCTGCTTGTGAAAACATTTCAGGGACTTCCTGAGCCTCCTGAGTTGTTTGTTCCCTGGATATCAGTGAGCCTCCCTTTACAGCTTTCTGAATCTTAACGCAGGATAGAATGTTTCCATACAAAGGAAATCGCTACACAACAGGTACATACAGTATTTCTGTCCATACAATGTATTGCACACTTGAGAGAGAGAGCAGAAATGGGGGGGGCATTTCTAAAACAGATGAGGCTTCCTGGAGTCTATGGGGGGGAGTGACCCTAGCTGACCTTCGACCAGTGGGGGAGGGGGTAGATAGGGGGGATATGTAGCCTGAAGAGGCTACCTTCTGTAACCAGATGGAACTTCCAGTGGAGGGAGGAAGAAACCAACCCACCCACAAGACTTTCCACCCAAAGTTTGTCCTGACTACAAGCAGTGCAGGGATGAAGATGGAGCAAAGATTGAGGGAATAGCAAACCAATGACTGACCCAACTTGAGACCCACCCATGGGAGAGAGCCCACCCCTGACACTATTAATAATACTCTGCTGTGCTTGCAGACAAGAGCCTAGCATAACTGTCCTCTCAGAAGCTTCACCCCGCAGCTGATGGGAACAGACGCAAATACAGCCAAACAATAGGCCAAACTCAGCGAGTTCTGTGGAAGAGTGGGAGGAGGGATTGAGGGAGCTGGAGGAATCACGGACTCCACAAGGAGACCTACAGAGTGAACTAACCTGGGCCCATGGGGGCTCACAGAGACTGAACCACCAACCAAAGAGCATGCATGGACCTAGATGCCGTACACATGTGTAGCAGATGTGCAGCTTGGTCATCATGTGGGCCCCCTAACAACTGGAATGGGGGCTGTCTTTGACTCTGCTGCCTGACTTTGGGTCCTTTTCTCCTAGCTGGGGGAGAGGGGGAGGGTGAGCTTAGTCTTGCTGTGACTTGTTGTATCAGGGTGGGTTGGTATCATGGTGAGGGTTCCCCCTCTCTTCTCTGAGCGTAAGGGGATGGAAGAATGGGGGAAGGAGTGTGAGGGCGGGGCTGGGAAGAAAGGAAGGAGGGGAGCTGTGTCAGACCTGTAAGGTGAATTTAAAAAATGAAAAGAAAAACCTAATTAATGTAAACATAACTTGTATATGCACTGAGACTCAACAAATAATATGCACCTCACTTTTTCTGTGACAAGCAAACAAACCCATGATGTTATGGTTTGATTCTTAGATGGTTTCTCAATGGTGGTTTTTTTAAAAAAAATATTGTTTTATTTATGTGTGTGTGTGTGTGTGTGTGTGTGTGTGTGTGTTTGTGTGTGTGGCCAGAAGGCAATGTCAGATGTCTTTCCTCTATGATTCTCCATCTGGAGCTTACCAGGGCAGCTGGCCAGCATGCTCTGGAGATCTAGCCGTCTCCATTTGTCCAGCACTAGGATGACCATACCTGACCTGGTGCTTGGGTTCTACTCTGAGGTCCCATGCTGTTGACTCTACTGACCATGCCATCTCCCCGGCTTCCCTCCTCACTGGTTCATGTTGTGAATGCTGTTTCCCACCAGCTGGCACTGAAGATTCTGGAACCACCGGGAAACAAGGCTCGCTGGCGGAAGTAAGTCTTTCGAGGTGGTCCTTTGGCAGTTCTAGCTCAAGCCTCAGGCCATTGTCATGTGAACATTGGTGCCATGTGCTCCTGACGTCACACAAAGCTGCTGCTCTGCCATGTCTTCTTCCCTAAGCTGGACTGAAACTCCCCCACAACATGAGCTAAAACAAGCATTTCCTCTCTCAAGTTGTGCCTGCCAGTTGTTTGCATCACACTGATGTGAAATTAACGAACACACATAACCTCAAATGGGACATCATTCTCAGATGTCATTCCTTGTGGCTTCATCATAGCTTCAACAATTCCAGCTCTCATTTCCTCACCCCGTTCCCAGGATGCTCCTCTCACCCAACTGCAAAGTAAACTACCATGGCCTCCCTGGGCAGATCTGGGCCATTACCAGACACTGGCTAGGCCTGGGTGTTCCCAGCTCTGAAGAACCAAGAACGGGGCACTTGGTCAGGGGGTGACTGCATCTGAGTTGCATGGATCCTGTTGAGACTAAGACATGGAGGCTGATCTCCACGCACAAGACATGACTGTGGTAGCTGACGCCTTGTGAGGAGACCCTGCTGCTGACAGAACCAGTCAGGTGCCTACTTCAGGGGTCTGGGCTGTGAAGCAGCAGCTGCTTCCCCTTTCCAAGGCTCCTGTACGGTCAAAATGGCAGGAACAAGCTCAGTGCCCAGCAGCTGTGGTGGTAAGAGAGCCATTCTCCAGGAAGGAAGCTTAGGCTGAGCTTCCCACACTTTTTCCTTAGAGAGAAGCAGGAGTTGTCCGGCTCTGGAGCATAGCTTCCCAGCATCCTCCGCACGTGGGCAACCTTTGCCTTCAATCTGATTGGCTCACCAAGCGAACAGAAGTGAAGGCCCTGCCACGCTGGGTCCTTGAAAGGCCCGAGGGTTCCTGTGCTCGATTCATAATAACACTAAAAACATGCCGAGGCAAAACCCTGCTTACTCCTGTACTTCTTGTCTGAATAAATCATAATTTCGATGAAATTTAATTGGGGAGCATGAATGTGTGGGATACATTTTATGCTCCCGAACAAAGAGATTTTTGCTCTGTAAAGGATAATTTCAGTATTTTCTCTGTAATTACGGCCCTTGATGTCTGAAATTTCTAGAAAAAACACCTTTATCTCTGATAGAAAATGCCTGGAGCAAGCTGCTAAATATTGTCTTTGAAATAAAAATAACTCTGTCTGCTTCATCAAGTGTCATGAAGATGAAGAGGCTGATCCATGGAAATGACATGCAGTAGAGCCCAGCACGTCTAACACAGCCTAATCATACTTCATACACATAAGGCACAGATTGTGTGTTCTTCATTAATGCTGTCGTGTGTCTCCTTTTGTATTCCATTTACCTGGTCTTCAGTCTGGACCGAGGAGGCTGGTATTTAGTTTTCAAAGAAGCACAAAAGGAGCGATGAAGAAGGCTTTGATGTCTGTCCTTTTCTCTACTTGATGATGGTGTGGCTTGAACCCACTATACTGGACGTGCTAAGCAGGCGCTGTGCCACTGTCTACAGGCCTGGCCCAAGTTTGGAGTTTTGCTTTCAGAGTATTAAAGCAGGAAAACATTGTCACTATTAAGTGGCTAAACACTAAGAATTTAAAATATCCTCAGATTCACTTTTATGGCAAATACATGAGAAGCAAGCTCTCCCAATTGTTTACAGTCAAAGCAATCTTCCTTTTCTAGGCCCTTCTGCCTTCTACTTTACGGGCTCTTCCTTTTCCTAATTTTAGTTGAGAAAGCAGTTAGGCTCGAATATTCAGCCATTAGCAGGTAGTCATGGACATTAAAGGAAGGAGTGGAGAAAGAGAGGCATACCATTGGTTCACAAGGAAGAAAAGGCTTACAGGAAAGACAGATAATTCATGTTATCACCACCAGGCCAATGGCATGTTTAGGTCTGGATAAAATTGGAAGAGGCCTGAAGTAGCTGTGAAAACTAGGAAAAGGAACCAGCTGCCTGTCGAGAATGTAACGGTTAAAGTGGGACAGAAGATGAAGGAAAAGTTCCCGTAGACACAGTTTTGCAAACTGCTTGTCTCAAGATGTTTGGGTAATTATTGAATTTGTGCTAACATTTACACTGTATCAAAGGTCACCTTTACTGAAATGACATTGATACTATATCAATTTCTCCCAAATTTCTAAAGGGAGCTGTCACAGAATGTAGATTTTTTTTTATATATACTTACAAAAATAGTCCGCAAGATACATTAGAGAGGATTTAAGACTCCATGCAGCAGAGTAAGTATATCCTTAAATGAACACAAGTAGATGAATGACTGCCTACAAGGTTATAAAGACTCGTCTCTTGGGCTGGGTCCAGTTGAACTTTCATTCAGTTTATATAATGCACCAAAAAAGAGAATTGCATGTAAAAATGAATGTTTTATAGTAGTTAAGTCTCTCATTACTTTGACCAAATACCTGACAGGACACAGCTTAACAAAGGCTGCTTTACTTTAGCTCTTGGTTTGCAGGGAGAAAGGCTTGGCAGCCATGGCAGCGGCTTCAGCCATGGAAGCATCTGCAGCCAGCTCATCACTTAGTGCCAAGCGCAGGAATCAGAGAGCCATGAACACAGCCACTCATCTTCTCTCATTGTGGTTCACTCCCAGATGCCAGCCCGCAGGACAGCGCCATCCTCACTCCGCCTTCCCTCCTGCAGCAAACATCTTCGGAAACACTCTCACAGATGCTCCTGGAACTGTCTCCTAGGTGACTCTAAGTCCATTCAAGTTGCCAGTCACCATCACAGACAAATAAAACACATTTAGTGGTGCCCGAGGAGCCTGAGTTCTTCCCTTGCCCTTCTGATGTCCTCAGTATTGGTTTCATTTCTACATCCTGTAACAAGATGGCTCATCAGTGTCAAGCATCGTGGCAGAAACAGCAGTGTGCAGGGCACCGTGAGCCCTTCCTCACTGAAGGAAGAATTCCTTAGCTGCCAGCACAGCTCTGCTGGACCAGCATTGTAGTTCCTGCACAAACAATTTTACTAGTCACTGCGGCCATAATGGCTGAAAGAGAGATTGTGTTGAGGGGAGAGTGAGTACTACGGCTTAGGATTCCAGAGGACTTCAGTCTACCGTGGCAGGCGAGCACACAGGTCCGGCCGAGCAGTGAGAGAGTGGAGTGTCATCTGTTCACTTCATGGCAGACCAGGGGCAGAGAGCACAAAGCAGGGACAGGGCAGAGGGCTGGCGGGGGTGGGAGGGAGGATGGGATACATGTTATCACCTTCAAAGCCTTGCCCTCCCCCCTGCCTTGTGACCTATTTCCACCTACTAGGTCTCGTCTCAGAGAGGCTTCACACCTTCCCAAAAGAGTGCCATCAAAGTAGGCATGATGTCGTTTCCAGATTCTGGCTATTACAAGTAAAGCTGCTATGAACATAGTTGAGCAAATGTCCTCGCTGAATGGTGGAGCATCTTTCCGGTATATGCCCAGGAGTGGTATAGCTGGGTCTTGAGGTAGCACTATTTCTAGTTTTCTGAGAAAGGGCTGGATTGATTGTACCAAAGTGATTGTACCAGTTTACATTCCCCCCAGCAATGGAGGAGGGTTCCCCTTTCTCCACATCCTCTCCAGTATATGTTGTCACTTGAGTTTTTTATTTTAGCCATTCTGATGGATATAAGATGGAATCTTAGCTAAGGACATTGAACATTTCTTTAAATGTTTCTTTTCCATTAGATATTCTTCTGTTGAAAATTCTCTGTTTAGCTCTCTACCCCATTTTTAATTGAATTACTTGGTTTGTTGGTGTTTAACTTCTTGAGTTTTTTATATATTCTGAATATTAGCCTTCTGTCACATATAGGGTTGGTAAAGATCTTTTCCCAGTCTATAGGCTGTTGTTTTATTCTGATGACAGTGTCCTTTGCATTACAAAAAGCTTTTCAGGTTCATGAGGTCTCATTTATTGAGTTGACCTTAGAGCCTGTGCTGTTGGTGTTCTGTTCAGGAAATTGTCTCCTGTGCCAATGAGTTCAAGGCTCTTCCCTACTTTTTCTTCTAACAAATTTAGTGTGTCTGTTTTTATGTTGAGGTCTTTGATCCACTTGGACTTTACTTTTGTGCAGGATAATAGATATCTGTCTATTTTCATTTTTCTACATGTGGACATCCAGTTAAACCATCACCAACCTAGATATCCCTCAACAAAAGAATGGATACAGAAATTGTGGTACATGTACACAATGGAATACTACTCAGCTATTAAAAACAAAGAAATTATGAAATTTTCCAGCAACTGATGGAACTAGAAAAGATCATCCTGAGTGAGGTAACCTAGAACCAGAAAGACACTTATGGTATATAATCACTTATAAACAGATATTAGCCATATAATATAGGATAACTACACTATAATCCACAGACCTAAAGAAGCTAAATAACAAGGAGGACCTTGGAGAGGATGCTTAAGTCTCATTCAGCATGGCAAACAGGATAGACACCAGAAGCAGTGGAAGAGAGGGAACAGGAATGGGAGCCTACTATAGAGGGTCCTCTGAAAGACTCTACCTAACAGGGGATGGAAGCAGATACTGAGACTCACAGAAAAACTTCGGACAGAGCACAAGGAGTCTTATGGAAGAAGGGGAGATAGAAGGACACAGAGTGGACAGGAGTCACAACAAAGCTAAAATGTGCATTTTCTAGTACATATTGAAGATCTGCAAAAGTTGATGAGTTACTTGACCAAAGCCGAAGTGACAAAAACAAAGCAATAAAACTACAAAGGCCGCCATCTATACCTGAATGTAGCCCAGAAATCAATACATTTAGGAAGTCCTAAACCCACTTCTAAATAATCCGTAAATCACAAAAAGAAGTCATATTGAAAAATTACGGTTGGCACCATCAACTCTGCATTTTAAAATGTGTACAAGCTTGTTTGTAGGGAGAATTCTTTCTGTATTCGGTAGGGCGTGTCTTTTTCTATTTCTATCCAAAATGTTGACACTGATAGAAAAACATAGGAAAATGTCCTTCCTCCATAGATGCTGGGAACGCTGCCCTTCACTTTTTCAGTCCTTGGATATTTTCTTGAAATTGCAGTGAGAGTCCATATGCTGTCCATTTGCTTGTTATTAAACGTTTTACACAAATAGCCAGCCTAGGAACTTCAGCCTTTCCAGTTTCCTTATTCTAAGAAGGTCCCCACCTGAAGACTCTCTGATCCTGTTCCACTGAGTAGAAACGCTCCCCTCAGGAAGGAGTGGGAGGCAGCTGATGGGCTGAGAGGTAAACAAAAGGTCTTAAATCTGGGAAAACAGAAACCTGGAAGATCCCTTCCCAGCCTTAAGCAGTCAGAAGCTGCTCAGGCAGGGAGGAGTGCCAGAGCAGCGGAGAGAGATTCTCAGACAGACTGGAGAAAAGCTTATAATCTGTGCAGAGAGCTTCAGGGCTTCTGCTTTCCCTAGTCCTCACCCGTGCTGGGGTGCACTTTCCAGGGACAGTGTGCTCTGTTCTCACCCCTGCTCCTTTGGGGAAACCCGCAGGCAACCACACTCACGTTGAACTTTGGGGCAATTTGCTGCTTTGGTGTGTCATGGGTTCCCTTGCCGGAGGGTGCAGAGGTGTGTGTGTGTGTGTGTGTGTGTGTGTGTGTGTGTGTGTGTGTGTGTGTGTGT
>NW_026596117.1:23149658-23161336 GCF_907164565.1 Psammomys obesus | reverse complement strand
TGTGTGTGTGTGTGTGTGTGTGTGTGTGTGTGTGTGTGTGTGTGTGTCAGTCACATCTCCCTAGGAAAAGTCTCATCTTTCTCAGCACCCTGTGAGAACGGCTAAATGGCCCCAGATATTGACAACTTGACCGTCTCTGCCTGGATCCATCACTTCCTCATCAACCGTGCACAGGAAATCTGCTCTGATCAAACATCCCCACGTGCACATTTAAGCATCTGTGCAAAGGAGAGACCTTAGTTTACAGCCGTGCAACATCATCCTTCTAATTTTAAACTAAATGAATTTTGCACTCCCCCTCTTGGGGAGAAGAAGGAAGAAATCACTATTTTCCCGTCCACCCTGAAGACACAGGCCTTGCAGAGAGGGCTTTCCGCTTGACTTGCGTAATAGAGAAGATAGTCATAGGAAGATGAACACAGTGGTTCCAGCTTCCAGAACACACAGTTACTTCCCTCCAAGCTGATTTCTTCTCCTCCACATTTAAAAATACCCAAATGCTGTTCCAGATCACAGTATGGCAAAGAGCAATTTTGCACATGGCTGCAGGAAGGAAGCTGTTGGCACACACACCTTTGTTAGGCGAAGACTTCCTCAAACATATTTCAGGATAATAGCTTTCGTTTTGTTTTGTTTGGCGGGACGTATGCTGCCTCTCCAAGACCTCAATTACATAACCTGGAACTTCCACATTGTTTTTGACAGAAAAGTAGAACCAAAAAAGTTATGCAGGCAAAATTTGAAACACATGCAATGGATCTGAAAGCCTTCGTGATGAAGACGCTGTCTGGGTGTGTGGCAGTCAAATAGTGCAGTAGACGTGTTTTTAAACAAGCTCACAGTTTGGAGCGTTTGGCCAGGCCGTGTCATTTCGGGAGTTATTTAAAAGTAGACCACTGCTCCAACGCTCAGCTGCGCTGTATTTGCAGCTGGACTCCGCAATGGGCGCGGGATGAAATCAGCAGCATGCTTTGAATCGGGCTTCAGTTCTGTCCTGAAGTGTGTGAAGCCACTGCAGCACTCTGGCTTGAGTGGCATGCAGAGTAAGACTGTGGCGGTGGAGGAATAAATAAAGGTTTTGAGAGACTGTGGACTTTTATGACAGATGTTCAGTTTTTGCTGCTTTGGGTCAATTAAGCTATGTTAACCTTCTAATGTGATAGAGTGAAATAACAGTAACCATTCATCTGGTACCTATATTTCAGTTCTTGGCAGACTCAGGCGACCTTGTACATCTGTCTGATAGAAACTATGGCTCTGTATCCAGACATGAAAAAAAAGCAACCATCAGAATTTTCCTACAGTAGCTTCACAGGTCCACGAATTCACTTGTGAGCTATAATACTTATGCTTACCACGCTCAAGGGCTCAATGTGTTGCTCAGGCTGGCCCAGAGCTCACGGAACGCCGACTTTCTTTTAATACACCTGTTACCTGCCTGAGGACCGCCTATCCTGGGTATTTAAAATGCACATGAATTTCTGAAAAGGGAAAGAAAACAAATACAATCGTTAGAGGGACTTTTAACGTGTGTAATCTTTCAACTAACAATCTACCTCCATCCCCAAACTGGATAAAGTGTCCAGATAAGAAAATTCTGACTCACACTTCTAAGTTGCCACAGCTGTAAGAGAGCATTTTGTGGTCCTGGAAAAGTGAGTCTGGGAACTTGGATTGAACACGAAAGCATTCTCAGGAGAAGCGTGTCTTCTCTGAGCGTTCTCTCAAGGACCGTGTTGACGAACATGCTGTACTCAAAAGCATGAAGCTAGAGGATGGTAAATGGCTTTTATCCTAGAGGCCATTCTGGGATTCCATTTCAGCATCTGTACGTGATTTTACAATATGCCTAATGGTTTGCATCACAGCTTCAACATTACAAATAGTTTTTTGAATTTTTTGGTTTTAGGTTTTGGGTTTGGTTTTTTTTTTTTTTTTTTGGCTCTGAAACAACAGACTCATTCTAGCTTGCAAAACAAACATATATTGCTGTAACAAACCACTTCATTTGTGTATTTATCTTTCAATGCTGGAGAGCCTAGAGTCTTTAAATGCCAGGCGAGGGCTCTATCCCTGAGCTTCCCTCCAGCCCTGGAATGCCACTTCAAATCACAGACATCGGGTTTCTATAGAAAAACTAAAATGTGATGTAATAGTCCTCATAGAATCTGAGGTCTTTCCTCCACTCTGTATGTGTGATACAATTTCATAACTGAATTACTACAGGTACATTTTTTTTACTCAGTATATATAATACAAATTAGGACTGCTAACTATGATTTTGTTATACCCCAATTTTCTGGTAGAATCATGAGATTTAATCCACATTAGGAAAGGTATCAGCTATTAGGGTATCACTTAGAAAAAAGACACCACTATCGGCAAAACCGGAGAAAGCATCTGGAATAAGGAGGAGGTGGATTCCCTCCCTGCACTCCAAAGTCAGCAGATTATCTACATTAATCCTCTTGACACAGTGGTGTTCATTGCCAAGGGAGAAAAGGAATGTCAGGGCATAAATCCTAGATGGTACACATGTCACTCTGCCACCATCCCAACATAGAAACAAAGCTGTCTTTACGGACGCAGACAAACCCCACTTTTCTGGGATGTTACAGGCCATGGTAAAATGGGCTAAGACCAACTACTAGAAGAAAGCCACTGAGGACCCTTAGCCATCTCTGCCACAGCCACCAGCTCCCTCCTGTGACTTCAGCACTGTGGCCTGACCTTCAGTGACAGCCTTCTATATCTTCCTATTCACAGAGCCTGCTTTTCAGCAGAATGGCTTCAAGCTCAATCTTTTTTGTTGTTATTGTTGTTTCCATGGGTAAAAATAGTTAACAACAACAAAACTATTACTTGCCTTGAGCTAGTTTTACTAACTGATAAAAGAGGCACAGAATAATCAGAATCCTAGAGCATTTTCTCCTAATGTTTCTGCCACATGTGTTCCTGGAGTAGGTAATATTGACCGCGTAAACGTATTAGATGAAGATTTCGGAGTAAGCCATCTGCTAGCGTGCAGGTAAGACTGCAAAGTTTTCTTTTAGGTTGAACCGAATCAGGAACAGGTTTGTTCTCGTGGCTGGGACATCCCAAGGAAGGCTGGGACCCAATTATAGGGAGTCCATATTTGCAGACGATACAGTGGGAGATCTGGGGCACTGGTTCTCGACCTTCCTAACACCTGGACCCTTTAATACGGTTCCTACGGCGTCCCCCAACCATAGCATTATTTCTCTGCCACTTCATAACTGTAATTCTGCCACCGCTGTGAATCAGAATGCAAATATATGATCTGCAGGATATCCCACACGCCACCTCTGTGGAGGATCATTCAACACCCCACCAAGAGGTCACGACCCACAAGTTGTGAATCTCCTGTCCGGAATTTTTTAAATTTATTATTTATTATAACTTATTCATTTCGTATCCCTACTGTAGCCCTTCCTCATCCCCTCCCAATTCCACCCTCCCTCCCTCTTCTCCCCTTAGGTCCCTCCCCCAGTCCACTGATAGGGGAGGTCCTCCTCCCCTTCCATCTGACCCTAGTCTATCAGGTCTCATTAGGACTGGCTGCATTGTCTTCCTCTGTGGCCAAGCAAGGTTGTACCTCACCAGGGAGAGGTGATCAAAGAGCCAGCCACTGAGTTCATGTCAGAGACAGTCCCTGTTCCCCTTACTAGGGAACCCACTTGGACACTGAGCTGCCATGGGCTACATTTGTGCAGGGGGTCTAGGTTATTCCCATGCATGGTCTTTGGTTGGAGTATCAGTCTCAGAAAAGACCCCTGGACCCAGAATATTTGGCTTTGTTGCTCTCCTTGTGGAGCTCCTGTCCCTTCCAGGTATTTCTATCTCCCCCTTCTTTCATATGTTTCCCTGCACCCTGCCCAAAGTCTGGTTATGCTCTCAGCATCTGCTTAGATACCCTGCTGGGTAGAGCCTTTCAGAGTCTCTCTGTAGAAGGCTCCTGTCATGTTTCCTGTTTTCTCCCACTTCCAATGTCTGTCCTGTTTGCCATTCTGAGTGAGGATTGAGCATATTACCCAGGGTCCTCCTTCTTGTTTAGCTTTTTTTTAAATTATTATAAATAACAGAAATTGACAATATGGCTAAGCTTTGGGAAAAAGAGAGACTATCATAGTGATGTGGACATTGTTCATGGAAAAGAAGAGAAAGCAGAAGAATCAGATCACACCAGGGTCAGAGGTTAAACTCTGAGGCTCTAACGCCACCATCCTCAGGGGCAGCCTGCTGTGAAAGAGCCTTTGGGAGTTTAGCCCTGAGCATCGCTAGACTCTGGGTTTACACCCCTGGGAGATGATGCTTAAGGTTAGTGCTATGGTGTGAACTGTGCCTCCACCAACCCCATGCTAACTCCCTAAACTTGTTTCCCAGATGAAACTGTATTTGAAGATAGGACCTTTGAAAAGGTGACTGAATTATAATTGTACTGTTAGAATGTCTTTAACCCAAGAGAACTCACATCTGCCCAAGAAGAGGAAACAGGGACAGCGGCACAGAGAGGGAGAGAGCAGGCCGTGTGAACACAAACATGGCCACTCACGCTCCAGAGCTGTTCTGGAAGCTGCCAACATCTTCCTCTTAGACCTGAGAATCCCCCCCCCCCAGTACAGAGAAGAATAAGACACCCTCATGCCATAGCACCCCCAGTGGGACAACACAGGGGTCCTCATTTCCCTCAAGGCAGTCTGTGATGAGGCAAATGAAGTTTGCCAAAAGAAGCAGCAAGAAGAAATGGAATAAAAATATGGTGAGAAACAGAAACGGAAACTATGCCATGGAATAACCAAAGGCTTTTTCATCTATTCTACGGCAGCACTTAATATCAGTGTCCCTGGAAGGCCTGGGAAATTACATAATACCCTCAGGGCAGGCTCAGCTTCCCAGTAAGGAGAACGGAATTAGCCACCCTGCTGCGACTGTGAGTAGTGAAAGGTTAGCCCTCAGCATAACATGTTTGTGTGTACTCGAGTTTATTCATGCTCATGCGCACACACAAGTATATGTGCTTGGGCGTGCAGGGGCAAAGGTCAACCCTTGAAGTTGTTCTATCTACCTGTTAGGTGCTAAACCTGGGACAAATGACTGAGGTGCCTACGTAATGCATGAAAGCAGACCTGATCCATCTATATATATATATATATATATATATATATATATACATATATATATATATATGTACATATATACCATACGTGTGTGTGTGTGTGTGTGTGTGTGTGTGTGTGTGTGTGTGTGTGTGGTTATAAAATAAACCTTCTCTTCCAGGTTATAAAATAAACCTTCTCTTCCACCATATCTGGGACGAGTCCTTGTTTTTGGAGGCAGGTCCTCTCACTGGTCCATGGCTTGCCAAGCAGGAGGGCCCGCTGTTAGGGGTCTCCTGTCTCCTGCCCTCCCCCCAGCACTGGGATTACACGTATGTGCCACACAACCGGCTGTTGTGTGTAGGTTCTGGACCTTGGACTCGGGCGCTGGCGCTCACACAGCAAACATACCACCCGGGCTGAGCTGTCCCCACAGCTGACACTGAGGGCTGCTGCTCTGCAAACCAAGCAGCGTGCATCGCTCAGTACAACAACGAGCCTGTGCGCCAGTCATCACCCACTTCAAAAACGGCGAGGCTGCATTTTAAAAATCGTAAAATCAGACTTTGAAACCAAATCTGACAGAAGTCGGAGCTAGGCTTCTCGGCGGAGGGAAGAAAAAAAAAAAAAAAACCTCACCTCTGCTGTGGCTTGACAGAGGATGTGGGCATCTCTTTGTTTCAGCGTGATTAACACATTTTAGGGGAAAGCGGGGACGGTACCTGAAGAGCAGTCATTAATGAGAAGCCTCGGGAGGATGGGAGAGGCTCGCCTTACATTTTGCACTCAGCGAGCTTTTTTGCATCGTGGAAGCAAGTCGGGGATCAGTTTTCATAAGACACCTGTTTTTTTGAGGTCAGAGCGAACCCCCAGAACCATCTCCTCGCAGGGCAGCATCTGCCAGCGCAGGCTGGGCGCTGAACCGACTGGGAAAGCCGTTAGAAGCCCGGGCCTCGCTCCCAGAGCTGCTAACACGGCTGGCCTGCCCCGGGGTCTGGGCTCGTCTTTAGACGGCTCCCTCCCCCGCTGCTTGCGGTCTCAGGCTGAGCAGAGCCGCCTGAGAACCAGACAACCGACTGCCCCGGCGCACGGGCGCGGCACCCCGCTTTCCATAAATCCCCCCCAAAAAGCGTCCGTTATCTCCCGCCTCGGTTCCAGGTCCGAGGGTAATAAATCCAGCCGGGCCGGCGCGCAGGAAGCCCCGCTCCTTCCCCGTCGGCACCGCGCGGGTCCCCCTAACGTCGTAAATTCTGCTCCATGACGCCTGCACGCTTTTGTCTTACAAGATCATACTGCACGCAAACGATCGTGACTCGAGGCCTCTGGGGTTACACCGCGCTCACGGATGGTCCAAACGGGTATACGTTTATGGGAAGGGGAGGGGGTGGGGGAGAGGGGGTCGAAGAGAAGGCACACACCGCCGGGGACACGCTGGGCCTTGTCGGAGCTGGTGCCCTCCCCCGGAGCTACGGCTCAGCCCTGTACTCCGAGCTCTGCCCTTGGCAGTCCGGCGCAGGTGTGCCAGATGCGCCGTCACGGCCCCCGTGCTGCTGCCGCCAGCTGCCGCTCTCGGCCAGCCACCGTCACACAGGTACACACCAGCGCTCCACCGGGCGCCACGTTGCTGAAGGTGGTGTCGTGAGGGCAGACACGCTCCGTGCCTCTTCAAGGTGCAGGGGTCTGTCACAAGGTGGCTCCATCACAGGCAGGGCTTCACGTTCATAAAGCAAACGGCTGGCCCTTAAAGGTCCTCTGTTGGTAGTATGTGACAGGGTCACGCCCACTACACTTTTAGTTGGTGACGTCATCCACGTACTGGTTGGTTTACCAGAATGGAAGCTGAGAAGCATCTGCAGTCTGTGTCGTTTTCTCTTCTGTGTTTACTTCTTGTTTTTTAACTAAAATATAATTACACACTTTCCCTCTTCCCTTCCTTCTTTATATCCCACTCCTGAGTCTCACTCAAATCGATGGCCTCTTTTTCTTAAATATTTTTTATGAGAGAGAATGAGAAAGAAAGAGAGCATGAGAGCACTCTGCTCAGTCAGCAGCTTAGCGCATTTACTGGTATTTGTATGTGATCACTCAGTATTGAATAGCCGACGTGTGAAGGGAGCTTTCTCGGAAGCGGGGCTTTGTTTAGCGTGCCTTTAGTCGCTGCTGTCACATTTTGCCGTGTAATGAACACTGTCCCCCTTCCCCTGGTGAAATACAAGTGTCCACCGCTTGTCCGTCCGGAAGGAGTTTCGGATTGGCTCAGCAGCCCTTCGGATCTTCACAGAGCTGGGAGTCCACTAGCTGCTGTCTGAACCGGGGAACAGTACAAGGCTGGGGTGACAGGCATGCGTGCGTGTGTGGGGTGTGTGTGTGTGTGTGTGTGTGTGTATGTCGGGTGTGTGTGTGTATGTCGGGTGTGTGTGTGTGTGTGTTTATGTGTGTGTTTGTATGGGGAGTGTATGTGAGGTGTGTGTGTGTGTATGTGGGGGGGAGTGTGTGTGAGTGTGTGTGTGTGTGTGTGTGTGCATGCATATGTAGCACGTACATATACAACCAGGATGCACAAGGAGGTCAGAGGCTGACATCAAGTCCAAGTGTGTCTCTACCCTACCTCCTGAGACAGGGTCTCTTACTACACCAAAGGCTCATCACCTGCCGACAAGGGTCCAGGCGAGTTCCAGGGGGTCGGCAGATCTTCCTCAGGCACCACACACCCAAACTGCCAGTCAGTATTAGACAAGCCATGTAGCTCTCCCATGGGTGCTGGGGACCTGGGCTTGGGTCCTCAACATGGTGCGAGCTGCCAGCTGGGCTGTCCCCCCAAGCCTGTGTTCCTTATCCCCTCCTGGAGCCCAGCCCAAGTGTGTGCTCTTGCTGACAGCGGAGACACCAAAGAGCGGGTCACACACAGCTCGCCCCTTCGCAAGACTGCTTGTGACACTCCCAGAGGATCCCACTAGCCAAAGACAACCATGAGCCTGGCGCTAAGGGACTGGCAGTCACAGGACATGCACCCAGGGCAGAATAAATGTCCTCACGCCACCAGAACATAAAGGACAGGCCTGCCTTCTGATCTCTACCTAAGAATACGGCTGTTAAGCACTTACACATGTGTGGCTGGGCTGTCAAGTGCACAAGCAAAGCAAACCACAATGCACACAAGCGTAACAGTGCCCTCAAGATGCTGAAGCAGGAGGGAGGACCACTGCAAGCCGGAAGCCATCTTGGTCTACAAAGTGAGACCGGATCTGGAGGGCGGGGGCAATGAAATGAACACAAAATAAAGGTTTGTGTCATCATGGACTAGCGGGCTCCTTGACAGTTGGGGAAATAAAGTGCATTTGAGGGGCTGCAGAGACAGTGCAATGGGCAAGCCCTTCCCGTGTAAAACAAGGGCCTGGGATTCACTGTGCAGCCATGTGAGTGTCTGTAAGCTCAGCACTCCATGGGACAAGGAAGGATGGGGATAGGAGATGCCCAGGAGATCTTACGGGCCAACGACAGCTGACCAGGAGAAGTCAAGATTCAGAAAAATGTGTGAATGGCGCCCAAACTTTGAAAATCAGCAGGGCTCCAACAAGCTTGTTTCTACCTTTTGACTGAAATGAAGCCGCCAATAAAATGTACACAGATGTTTCTGGTTTGTTTCTAGACCGTATTTCTAACATTCTAAAGACAGAGAGCTTGTTGCATATTGTCCTGATTTGTATGAGTAAAAGGAAGGAGCCCTCCCGGACGCCCAATCTTTCTGAGCCCTGACTTGGGGCAGCTGCTATGAGAACCTTGGTGCCTCTCCCATCCAGGGAGTTACATAGCTAGGAGTTTAACCTGAGAAAACAATCTCACAACAACAGGAGACATCTTCTCCAGGCATGCTTCTCCCAACATTACTCCTTTTAGGCCCAGAATGGAAACAAACTCAGCGGCTGAAAATAGAGAGGCATTCTTAAATAAATCATGTTTGCAGCCACTTAATGCACTGTTCTGCAGCAAGCAGATAAATAATTTGTGATCATATTTGAAGAATCGCTTCAGCACTATCTTAGAAAGGATCAAAGCAAATTTACAATAGGCTTTCCTTTAAAACTAATAGAGCTATTTAAAAAAAAAAACAATAGGTTAAAAACAGGAAAGAGAGGGCCCCACAGGCAGAGACAAGACCCAGTGATAACAGTGCTTAAAAAGTGACAGGCAGGGCCCAGGAGGGAGCTCCTGGTGCTTAAAAAGTGACAGGCAACAAGAGTGGAGGGAGGGGAAAAGAAAGGGAGAGAAGAGGAGGGCAGAGCAGAAGGGTCCCCAACACGCCCAGGTGCCTGCTCAGCGGTGAGAGTGCTGAGGTACAGAAGAAGGAAGGGTGAGGAGGGAGAAGCAGCCTGGGGAAGAAGGCCAGTTCCCAGCCACTGGCTGAAGTGCCGTGGCTCCACATTCTGATTGCTTCTGGGCAGGAAAAGATGCAGGGATGGAGAAACCAAGGACAGGCCGCATAAACATAGCTCAGCAATGAACACGGCTTTACCCCAACAGAGAGGGGATAGGAAGAGGAGATGAGCCTGTTATCGGGAATGAGGGTGGGGTAGCAAGACAGAGGAACTGAAGAATCTTCCCATTCCTACCCGAGAGTGCCTGGACCAAAACCCTTAGCATTTCCACCTCTTACAATCTCTGAGTCATTACAGCATTATCGAAAGTAACATTCCCAAACAGCCCAGCTGCTCATGAACTGAATGAACAGACAGGATGGGAGTTCAAGGCCAGCCTTGGCTGCATAATAAACAGGAGCCCAGCCTGTCTTAAAGGAAGGAGGAGAAGCAATGGAGAGGGACTGTGCGCACAGGCTAAAGGCAGTGCTTTATCTACATCCTGGATTGAAGGGAGGTTGGTCACTCAAGGACGCAGCCTCAGGCAGGAAAATGCCAATTCCCAGATGTGGTGAATCCCTTCACAGGGCTGGGTGCCTAACTGCAGGGCCAGGGTAAGAAGTCGGTCGCTACATCGGACCATTCTGTACCCACTGGTCACCACCTGGAGACTCAGCCTTCTGAAACTCAGCCAGGAATGTGAACACACAGACCTTGACACCATGAGCTATCAGGTAAGTGAGATGGGAGCCAAGAGGCCACCAACATCCACATGGGAAAAAGACCCCTTGGAGCCCATGGTAAAGAAATAGCACAATACCTGTAGAAATACAGCACAACAAAGTAAAAATCTAGAAAGCTTTATTAAAAATTATAACCTACAACAGAACAGCAGCAACGAAATCTACAGCCTAAACGCTACAAGAAAGACCTGTATAAGATGGTAATCTGAGGTACCCACCACTGAAACACTGAGGCAGGAGGATCAGAGGAGCCCAGGAGTATGGATAAATTCTGGGCAACACAGGGTGAGACCTAGTACCCCCGCCCCCCCCCCCAAAAAAAAAAAACACTAGGTGAACTCTGGCTATAAAAATGTGAAAAGACACAGTGGTATCTGAAAACCAGAGTGCTAGAACAATGGGAACTTTTTATTTCAAAAAGGATGCTTTATCCCAGACCTAAAATGCTGCTGCAATGTCTGGTGCCATGCTAGGTAGAGAGATACGGTGCACCTACAATGCCCATCGAAAGAGCTCACAGGAAAAATCCCAAGCCAGATCTGCTTCCGTCTTAATTAAACTACACATGGATTTATCCTTCCTCCCCAAAGTCACTGAAACGTTCTGTGAGATAAACATTAAAGGGAGAGAGGGCTTATTACAGGTCTAGACCTTAAGGAAGAGGATGAGCAGCAAGCTGGGTGTGACACCCGAGGAATGCTAAGTGACCGAGAATGGGTCTGTGCGGATCCCCAAGCCCCAGACTCGAGAGGACTGTCTCCCATAGACGAGCAGGGCTGTGGAGCCAAAGCAGCCCATGCACTATGGCTAGGACTCCTAGCTGTAGTTCTGCAGTGCTGTGAGGCTAGCATCCCCCAGAAATTCTAACATTTTTGTCAGCATAAAGCCTAAACACAGTTCTATAAACAAAACAGAGCGGCTATGACTGTGGGACCCGTGTGCAACCATAGACTGAAAATACTCCGAGAAAAAGAACTTGTGGTGAGAATTCCACACGCTTACAAAAGGCGTATTTTTAGACTAAAGTACCTTGTAGCCAAAAGCTGATTGAACCAATATAGCATAAACAGAGCTAGAGATAGCTAGCTAGGCAGAGCATGTTTTTCAGAAGAGAGGAAAAGCTGCCTAAATAGTCTCATGATGCTACATTAGACAAAGCTAGTAGGAGCATTGAGAATATAATTTAAAAAAAATAAAGTTCAACATACATCATTAAATGTGAAAACCTGGTGTATTAGTAACACTGGGCAGAAAAATAGATATTTTCGTAGAAGCCACTCTTTCTAAAGGAGCCTCACCTAGCTTTGCTTTCCTCTGATGGCCACTGGAATGCTTTTGAAGTATATTCACAGATTCCTTGAGGTTCCCATCAGTATATCAGCCTTCCACCCCTGTTTCAAAGCACCAGAGCTAGGCAAGCTCTCAGGAATCAAGTTAAGGCTGGACCACCAACTCGGCAGTTC
>NW_026596117.1:23122635-23149648 GCF_907164565.1 Psammomys obesus | reverse complement strand
AAGCTCTCAGGAATCAAGTTAAGGCTGGACCACCAACTCGGCAGTTCGGAGCACGCACTTCTCCTTCAGAGGACCAGAGTTCAGTTCCCAGCTCACTACTGCCTGTAACTCAGCTCTGGGGATCCGGCACTGTTCTGGCCTCAGCAGGCACTCACACACAGAGAGATGCACACACATACACATAAATAAAAACATTTCATCTTCAAAAAACAAGACAACGGTTAGAGTGGGCCACGCTTTCAGAACCTCCAACCCATCGTTCCTTGGGAGCTGTGACAAGCCAGTTCCTGATAAGAGCGCATGGTGGAGCAGGCGCTTCTGCTTCACGGCCAGAGAGCGAAAGAGAAGAGGAAAGAGTGGGCACAGGATACCGCCCGATCTTCTCGGATGTTCCCAGTGACCCCAGGCCTCCCTCCTATCAAAGGCTCCACCGTGTAACTCCTGCTAGTGCCACAGGCCATGAAACCAGCGTTTTTGTACATGGGTCTTTGGGTGCTGTTTAAGAGCCCACCTCCACCATGCTGTCCTCTTACTGTGGACCTGCTGGTGAGCAGTGAGTGTGTAGTGTGTAACCTGTGAGTCGTGGGGAGGAGGTCAGTGCCGCTCCTCCCCACCACTGTGGCACCCGTGGAAGAAGAAGCCAGCTGGCCTGGCGCGGGCAACCCTTCAGAGGTTCGCAGGGCCCGTGGCCATGCTGCTGAGCCTTTCTGGGTGTAGACTACCCCATGCTTCCAGGTGACGGCCACCCTATCTGACATTTTTCGACGGCTTCACCAAGAAACTAAACCCTTTCAAAAATTTAATCCTCGCTAACTGTGAGATTAAAATTTGTTCTTGTAAGCTGGTAAATTTGTGTGTGTGTGGGGGGGGGTATTTGTTCTGCATAATACCAAAGGAGGGAGCCAATCTTCCAGGAAAGTTTGGACTCCCCGAACCTGAGGGCAAATCTGTAATTTATTTACTTAAGTTAACAAATGAAACTTGTAAATGTTTATTACATACATGTTGTTTTGGAATGTGCGTGCACTGTGGAATGACTAGCGTGACTAACATCTTCATGTCTTCTCACACTTCTTTCTTTGTGGTAAGAACACGTAAGGTTTGCTCTCTTAGCAGTTTTCAGCACAGAACACTGATGATAACAACATTCCCACTTTTCCTGTCTACATCTTCACTAAGGCAAGCAAGCACAGTTTTCTCTTACATCAGCTCTGATGGTAAGACATTGCTGTCTTCGGCAGCAGAAAATGGTTGCTCACAGATCTGGAGGCTGAAGACCCTGTCAAAGGTGCTTCCTCCTTACAAAGGAGAGAGAAAGGAGAAAAATAGAAAGGAGGGAAGGAGAAAAAAGCAGCTAGGTGGGGAGGGGACGAGAGGGATCCTCTTTTCTTCTTAAAGACACAATCACATGATTAGTGAGACCGCCAAGACCTCATCTAAACCTAATTTCCACCCTAAGCCACATTGCCCAAATATCATCATGTTGGAGGTTAAGACTTAATCTATGCTGGAGGACATTCCATCCCTAGCAGTTCTTTCAGCCTGGTTTGGAACACCTGTGGGCCCCCACACACATTATATTTATTAATAAAACCATAGACTGAGTCTGATTGAAAATAAGATCCATACAAGGATATCCGGCATCACCCCTCCATTAAGTACGTTACTCGAGACCACAGTACATGGAAGGAAAACAATTATATAAGGTTTGGAAAGGAAGTGTCCAAATGTCCTTTTTCATAAATGACAGGCTCATGCAACAATGCAGAGGGACTTTGAACAAATCTTTATTTATTTTGATGTAGTTGTAATTTTTTTTTTTTTAAGAACCATGAGACAGCCTCTACCAAGCTTAAACACAAGGTCTCTATTCCAGTGTACCACTCCCAGGACGCCTTCCGGCCGAAAACTTGAAGATGCGTGAAGTGTGTATGTGCGTAGTTGCTTCCATTAACAATGCTTGTTGTGGGGGTGTGATAAGAAGGATCCTGGATGCCCAACGGTTAGAGGGAATGAGCCAGTGCTGCTGTATACAGATAGCTGTGTCATAGTTGGGCTGGATAAAGTATGTTTTACAAACTGACAAGGTTCAGAAACATAGCAGATGAAAATAAGGGAGAAAAATACTATAAAAATCCACTGCGGGACTCAAAGGACGGGTCTGTGGAGAGCATGCTTGCTCTGGAAGTGTGGGAAGGGAGTTTCAATGCCAGCAGCACTGAGAAGGTACAGGGGCTGCCTATAGTTCCAGCACCCCCAGTGAGGGGACAGCGGATGCCAGAGGACACTGCCTAGGAGGCTAAGCAGCCAGTGAGCTCCCGGTTGAGTTCAGAAACAGTCCCTGCCTCAGTAAGTGAAGGGGAGATGACTGAGAAAGAACCTGACGCCAACATGGCCTCCACACCCACGGGCACACACCATCGCTTGCATTTATGAGTGTTTTTACTCACACGTGTGCAAACACACATATGCTCATGCACATCACAATGCAAAAAAAAAAATCTACCTGTGAATACACACGTGCATAAAGTCTAGGGAACACATATTTCAGGACCTGATTGTGGCTGAACGGATGCAAATACTTTTCACTCACCTCTGAAATCGTTCAACTCTTTCAATGGGAAAAGCCTTATTGTGTGATAAAATGGT
The DNA here is from genome assembly GCF_907164565.1 of Psammomys obesus. Taxonomy (NCBI): domain Eukaryota; kingdom Metazoa; phylum Chordata; class Mammalia; order Rodentia; family Muridae; genus Psammomys; species Psammomys obesus. Next base: position 23,146,999 of record NW_026596117.1, on the reverse strand, counting down.
TTGTTACAATACCTGGTGAGGAATAATTCTTTTAAATAAAAAATCACATGCATCTGTCCCAGTGAAGTACAAAAGCCAAGAGTACAAAAGACTGAAGAGTGGCCTACTGAGGAATAACCATGTCTAAGTTTGCAGTTGGCCAACGCGTCCTATTTTGTCAATTACTGTAACCACTTGCATCTACAGTGAGAGAAAACTAAAGTCTAATTTACAGGCACGTGCTGCTCAGAGTGTCTGTGAGCAGTTGACATTTCACTCAGGTGGCAATGCTAAATGTCTCTCTTTAGCGAGCAAACAAATGGAACCATTTTTATTATTATTATTATTTTATTTTCAGCAAACCATGACAGTTTCTTCAGAAATCGAGCCGCAGAACTTAGACTTGGAATGAGCTGATGATGGCTGCACTCTTTTCGTAAACCATAGCCACGTTCTTGTTTGCCTCCGAGCTTGCATTCAGGCAAGGGTGGTCCCCTCACGAACGGCAGCGGTGTCCATGTGCTGCGGTAATTGCCTTGCCTGGTGGTGCCCACTTGCCATGCCAGCACTCAGGAGGTGGAGGCAGGAATCATGAGTTCAAGGCCAAGGGCAGCCTGGACTTCACAGCAAGAACTCTGCCAAAACACGAACAAACAACAACATTCTATAGTATTTCTTGACGCCAACTTCATTTTTCTGCATTTGTATTGTCCCCTGGTCTTGCAGAGAAACAGTGTCCTAGTGAAATAGCTGTTGCTTGAGCCTGTGTTGGGAGACCCTCCAAACCAGGCCACCTGTCCAGTCAAGGTTGCGTTGAAGTGGCCCCTGAGCGGCCTCAGAAGCCCCTGGAGAGACCCCAGATCCCCGTGGTTTCTCTGGGTCCCAGCATTTTGGTGTGCCAGGAACTGCTGTGAGTGGGGAGGTGAGGACTCTGAGATATGGCAGAACCCAAGGTTCCTAACGCTTCGGTACTTAGGATGGCCCAAGGAGAGGACCCTACCCCCTTGCCTCCTTTTCTTATTTATTTTATTAACTTTTTCTCCTCCTGTGATGTGTGTGTGTGTGAGAGAGAGAGAAAATTGCCTGGGCCCGGCACTCCTCCTACGGATGCTTCGTGAAAACCAGGGAGTGTCTTCTTGCTTCAAAGTGCCCGCTAGTAATAATCCACAGGAGAAACTCGTTCTCAGCGGAATCCTTCCCTCCTCGATGCAACTGACATTTGAAAGCACTCAAATTATTCTGCAACGGGAGAACCTGAAGGGAGAGAGAGCTCTCTCTAACACGAAGCCTGTGTGTGCTCTACTCTACGCTGCCGCGTTTTGTTTTCCGGAGTTCCTTCCTCCACAGCCTGGCTGTGCAGGGTCTTCTTCCTCTGTTGTTGCTGCGAGTCTGCTTGGCATTCACCGTGGATGAACTTTGCATTTGATCCTTTGCTGGAGAAACAGCCTGACAGGATCTGACTCTTAGCTTAAGGCTCTCTCAGCCTCATTACCTACATTTGGCAGTGTCTCTCTTCTCTATTTCACTTTCCTTCCTTGAATTTTTTCCCCTTCCCTTGGTCTCTATATGTTCTTATATTGGGTTAGAATTTGTCAGTTGGGTTATAATTTAGTTAGTGCTAACTGAAAAGAGATAGCACTGAACAGAGGGGGGAAAATCTGTGTTTTGGATTTTTGCTCAAACTCTAAAGCTAAAGATGCCACCAACCTCTCCAAATTGCCTCAGTTTCACTGTACCAAAAATATCAGAAAAACAGCTTTTCTCCCCCCTACCCAGACCTCAGCCCCACACTACCCCTACCCACACTGAGGACAGGGTCTCACAGGGGACTGTTTTGTTTTCCATACTAAGAGGCCTTGGCTGGCCTAGGCTGGAGCTGATTAAAGAGCTATCACATCCTAACAACTTGCTGGGCCAAAGACTCTGCAGTGAATGCCGTCAACAATGATGTGAGACTTCTGGGCTTCAGGTCCAGCACACCAACATGAAGGAGCAAGCACCCCCAACGGCTACCTCTCAGTCTGGAAAACATGGAGCACCTCAATAAAATTCTTCTGTATTTCTAAACTAGCAACCAAAACCCAACCTGCAGGAGAACGAAAATGAAAGATGTCTCAAACTCCGACCTTTTCCTTTTACGGGCCCAAAGCACCTGGGCTTAGGCTCATCTCTGCTTCTAAGAATGAAGAACGAGACTGGAGCAATAAATCCCAGTGACAAAACTTCACACCTGCAGAACCGCTTAGGGATCCCAGAGTCTGTTAAACTCTGATAAATAAAACTAATAGTTCTAGTCTTTGAAGCATCAATTTTATTGAGCGTCTGCAGCAAGAAGTTAGCATTTAATATTTTCACCCTATATTTGTCAGTTTCACGAGTGCTATAACTTAAAGACATTGAGCGCTTATATTACAAAGGATAAATTGTTTTCTTTTCCCCCTCAAGTCTCACTTTGCAGTCCTCCTGGGGTAATACAATGAAATCCATGCTGCAGAGAACTGGAGGTGAGCTGCCGTGTCACCAAAATGCGAAAATAACAAACTCCAAAGCAAATTTGAGGGATTCCAGCATTAGAATAGTAAAAGAGAGTATAAACAAACAAAAAACTCCAAAACAACAACAACAAAATCAACTCTGGTCTCTGTCAAAGAAGGAATCCTGTCACAAGGTCCAGCAGCAACCAAGGAGGAAAGGAAGGAAAGGGGACCTCCTTCAAATAGTGAGAAGTTGGAGTAAACGTAAAACGAAGGAAATGGCTCCTTCTTCAAAAGTATTCAAAACATGGGGCAGAATCCTATTACAATCTGACTGTGGTCTAGACTAGACATGAAAAGATAGATCTTGTAATGCCTCGAGGTCCATTTCCACCTGCAGTCCAATGAATCACCTCTGAATAAACAGTACTAACTACAGATAAAATGTTGTCGTGAAGGGCAACCGACCGCAGACCAGGCTGGCCTTGAACTCACAGAGATTGGCCTTTCTCTGCCTCCCTGAGTGCTGGGCTCACAGGCATGCCACCTGGACCGGGTTCATTAACTGGTTTTAACTGCCCCATAAAGACCCATGTTTGAAAGCATGATGCGGCCAGCGGTGGGAGCATGGGAGAATTGCAGATCGCTGGTGCGTGGCCATGAAAGGGTAAGCGGAACTCCGGTGCCCCTCTCCTTCTCTCTTTCCTTACCTCCCTCTTGCTTCCCTCCTCCTGGCCATGCCCCACACTCTCTGTCCTTGTCAATCCCACCAGAGGGAGAAAAGTAATGTGTCCACCTGATCATGAACTAGGGTCTCTAAAACCATGAGCCCAAACAGACACTTCTTCATCAGCTGGTTATCACAAATCTTTGTCGTGGTGATGAAATGCTGAGTAGCATACTCTGCGTGCCACCCATTTTCTAAACTTTGTTTTGAATACTCGGAAATATTGTCAAGTATATTTCGTCTTTGGTAGAAAAAAAACAGGCAGTGAGGTTCTTGGGAATCTTTGATGAGCACACAGGAGGATTTCAGTGTGTTTCCATTTTTATTCTTACAATACATGCATAATTCTTACATACTTAGGAGATTTTATTTTACTAGTTTGCACACGGAGTGTCTAAACCAAGGGTTTTCTTAAATGTCTTAAGTTGGGCAGGAGAGGATTAACCATGCAGCTTCTTATCTGGCAATGTGAAGGAGGTCAGCCATCCCAGCTCTCTAGGACTTACCATGAGACCTTCAAGGCTAGCTTTAACAGTTTAACATTATGCAAAGTGCCTGCCTGTGAACCTCACATGTGTGCCTGCTGTGGACATAAGTGCTCAAACATGCACTGACAGGCTACTGTTCAGATACTAAGGCTTTTTTTCCAGTTTGTGGCCCATGGAATGCATTATGCAAGGAGACAGGAAAAAGTCATCAAAAACAAACAATCAAACACATAAAGCCCAAAGATCTCAAAGTATCTGCACTGTCAGGTGAAAAGGGTAAACCCCCAGAAATGAATGCCCTGGTGAGCACACAGACCAACGTTGCTTTTGGAATGGTGCTTCCCTGCGCATCCTGGAAAGAGTTCTTGGTGGAAAGGGGTCGTCGAGGCTGAGGGGCTGGCTCACAGTGCCGACAGAAAGGGATGTTGGCATTTTTGCATGTGGGGTGCGTGTATCTGTGTGTGTGGCGCATGCTCTTCAGTCTGTGAGCCTGCACAAGCAGAGGCCAGAAGACTGCTGTGTGCCTCTGTCGCCAGCCACCTCACGGCTTTGAGACAGCCTGTCACTGAGCCCAGCCCTGTCTCCTGCTGTCTCCCTCCACAGGCTGGCCAGGGAGCTGCTGGGTCTTCGCAGCCAATGCTGGGGCTTCAGGCCCTGCAGCTATGGCCAGCTTCTCATGTAGACACTAGAGACTTCCTCGGGGCCTCGTGCACGCACACCGGTGCTCTTTCCCACCAAACCCTGAAGGTTCCCAGGCCCTGGCCTACAACTTTTTGAACCAAAAACATCCCAGGCTCATTAATTACCCAGGACAAGACTGTAAATATTTTAGACTCAAACAAGGAGAATCCATGACTGGATATGTACAATGTTCCTACTGATCTATGCCATCATTTGAACTGATAATTAAGCAAACATATTGGGATTTTTTTTAATATTTATGTTGCCGTTCTAGTAAGGCCATATTTTAGTGTAACCAAAAATCCTCATTTCTTAAGAGAAAACTTTATTTTACAGAATAATGCCACATAGAAAAATAGACGTTGGCAATCTCTAATGAAATGATCAACATGAATAATAGTTATCAATTAGTTTTACAGGATTACAACCTGTTTTAAAAGCAAAAATTACAAGAGTTGTGAAGAATTAAGAAATCAAGAATCAAGAAATCAAGAATCCCAAACGCCCAAAGTCATACCAGAGATCTTTCCAGTAGTAGGAGAGCCACAGAAAAGAGCAGGGGGTTTTCACTGTCCACTCAGTTCCACTTATGAGCACCATCAAATATTAGGTCTCCCACTGTGACAGACCATGAGATGGAAACCATCCCCTGTGATGTGTCCTGTTAAAATGCTTAGTGTGAAGTGAGCAAACTTTCAGGTCTAACTTGTATGTAAAAAAAAAAAAGCAAGGGAAGTGAAAAAGTCAAATGGAAGTAACAGAATGCACTAAAAGAAATTAGGAAGGTGAATTATTCTGGTGGGCCATTGGTCTGGTCAATGCAGTAACCCCGTGTGTGATGGGAAAACCTTATGGCTGATGCTGGCTTCCAAACAGAGAAAATCCAAAAAATTCCAAACAATCACGTTCAAAGTGTGGCCCGGCATTGCCCCTCATTTGGAGAGACTAGCCATAAAGGGCACTTTGGGGAATAACTGAAGATTTCTGAACATGGATGGACAACAAAGATAAAGTTTCTCAAAACTTGACTGACGCCAGGATTGGTGGCGTCACCCTGAAATCCCAGCACATGGGAGGCTGTGGCAAAGGATCAGGAGTTTCAGGTCATCCTTAGCTACAGTAAGTTCAAAGCCAGCCCTAGCTGTATAAGACCCTAGCGCCCCAGATCTCTCTATAAAAAGCTTCAGTTATGAAAGTGAAGATCATTTAATTTAGAAAAATATTGGTAAAAAATCCGTGTTTTTATTTAACTCGCCTGAAAGGATAACCAAAATCATATTAACAGATGATCCTGGGTGGTGGGAAAAGTTTTGTCTTATTTTGCTTCCCTAATTTCCAATTTTCTCACTGAACACATATGGTTTGTGTCGCACTAAAAATACACAGAGGTGGAAGTTCATTGATGTTAGAGTTTTAAACCATTCAGCACCTGTAGCTGGTTACTGCTGCCGTTTTTAATGACTTTAAACAGATTATTTTTAAAAAGCCACGTGTGTCTGCTCTCGTCTATAATCCCAGGACTGAAGAGGAAGAGGTCATCCAACTTCAATCCCAGCATGGGTTCCCTAGTGTCAAGTCTTGTGGGGCTACACAATGAAACTTTGTCTCAAGCAAATAAACAAAAGAAATGATCCGCCTGGAATTGAATCTCTATAGACTTCGGCTGGGGTCCTCCCAAGGACACAAATTCATCTTTGTAGCAGTCAAAGAAACCGCCCTAATCATGATGTTACATCTTATATGTTTATGTGCTGGCAAAACTCAAAAAGAAATCTTCAAGTGTGTAATATCAAATATAAACAAACAAACACAATTTAAACCTCAGGGAATGTCCCCCAAGAAGTGCAGAGCACAGCAAATCCCTTTGCTGCAAAGTCAGCCAACAGTTCCCGCTGGTCCAGAATATGGAGAGCAGCAGCAGCAGCAGCAGCAGCAGCAGCAGCAGCAGCTACCACAGCGAGGTTTGTTTCCAGGGAGATCTGTGTTCCGCACCCAGGCCCTGGAGCGCCTCCAAGGTCGCAGCCGGGAGCCCCAGCTGGGGCACAATCAGCAGGGCCAGGGCCAGGCTAGTACTTGACCTCAGTGACCACCACTGAAGTCATTGTGTTCAAACAAACACACCAGCTTCTTTATTTAGCAGCTGTCTGACCCTGAGCTCAGATTCTTGATTGGGAGGTCTATGATGGGAGTGGTTCAGACATCCTTGTGAGTTTTAAATGAAGTGATATAGGAGGAATCCCTTGATCAGTGCCTGGCACCCAGACTCCATGGAGGTCAGCAATCTGTGCAGCATGCTCCCTCAGGCAAGGACTCCATCGTTCACCCACCCGCTTCAACTGCAAGCCACCTACCCTTCCCAGGATGAAACCTGTGCTTGGCAACAGATGCCTTCATTCTTATTTATTCATTGCAGAATTTATTTGCCAATTACTGATTAGAACAAGGTCTCACTGGGTAACCCCAGTTAACTCTGAACTTGCAATCCTCCTGTCTCAGCCTCCTGAATTCTGGCATAACAGGAGTATGCAGCCACACCTGGCACTGATCACTTCAGTGTTGCAGAATAAAAAACACAGACTCACGATTAGGACTGAGCTGCTGTTACACAGCTGGTCCATGACTGGCAGCCTCACAATGGTCACAAATTTCTTTATCTTCCAAATCTCAGCTTAACACTACAGCAAAGCCTGTGTCCTCATAGGACTTGACTTTGAACAGAAATCTTACAGATATTTTAAAAACAAGACAAAGGGCACAGAAAACACTCCTCCTCTGCCCCCTTCAGGTAAAGATGACGTTTAACAATAACAGAGATGAGAGCTGTTTCCAGTTACTATCTAAAACGGTGTCCAGCATTGTAAGATTTTTGCTTCTGAAAACAACCTGGCAACTGAAACTCTTTTAACAGTTAAAAAAATAAAAATTAAAATTAAAAAAAGGAAATACAACGTTTGATACACTTTACATTCTCCCAAACAGTTTCAGTGAAACACTGGTCTTTTTTTTATAAAAATAAAAACATGGTTGTTGACTAGTTTGAAAAAACTCATTGCTATCAGGGGAGATTTAAAAGTGCAATTTCAGCAAAACCCTTTGTATACTTTGTGGCTGGGGCTAAGAACTGTAGGTGTATTCAGAAGCCCATTCCCTGTGTCACCCATTATCTTGCCTGGAAATGATTCTTAGGGATGACAGCATTGTGAAGTTAAAAGTGCTTACAGGGAAATATTAAAGTCTAGAACTCATTGTCAAGGAGAAACAAAGTCAGAATTCATAACCAAATTCAGAATGCACTAATGCCAACAAAAATACTTAACACCGTCATTTCTTAAGAATTATAGACTATCAAGAAATATAAATTGGGACATCAAAAAGTGGAGGGGTATCAAAGTACAGAATATTGGTCTGTGCACATGAATGGGCTCCAGGGCACACTGGAGTTTGTAAAGTGGGCAGAGATCCATGATAGATACCTTTCTCAAGAACTCCCCACACCCGAGTGCTGCCATGAAAGCCGTGTGTTCTAGAGGGCTGAATTCGGGCCGTTTGTGGGGCAGGCACTTTACTGACAGGATCATGTCCGCAGGCCTGTTAGAGTTGTTATTACATGTTTTACGTGGGCTTCCCGGTACCCACAAAACAAAAGCCTGTTGGAGATTTACTAGAGATGTTGGCGCTGAAAACAAGCCTTTATGATCTGAACCGGATGCTGATGTTCCAAACACTGTTACAGCCTGATTCAGGAGCACAGCATGAAGCTGCTCAGAGTACACTGCTCTCATGAAGGTAACTGAGCTTGGAATGTTAGCAGTTTTTATTATTCATTAACAAGATTTTTGTGGGAGAAAAATATTTTTCTATTAATGAATACACAAATTCCCAAGTCTATAGATAAAAAAATATACATTTAGTTTATCTTTGGTTTGATTCTGTCCTTTCTTTTGCCTCTGGAGCTTGAACCCACAGCTTTGCACAGGGCAGACAAGACTTTTCCATCCATTCTATGCCTGCTCTGCAGCTTTTGAAAGGTTTCACCTGCTTTAAAATGTACATACCGTAGCAGCGCAATGTCCTACCTATGTACAAACAGTTACCGTAGGTTGGAGCGATATTTTACTAATAAAAGTGTACAATCGAAGGGGTTGGTGGGTGTTGCTCTAGAGTGATTCTTCTCAGCACAGGTTCAGAAGTAGCCCTCTGATGGCACCCTGCATCCTGCAGCCCAGAAACGCCGAGCTTGGGCATGCCGGGCTGAGACCTGGAACCTGGTTTTCTAATGGGCCCTGGCTCCCGGGCTCCTGTGGGACATCCCTGGAGGGCAGGCATTAGGTGCAGCTGTGAAACACATCCAGGCCAATGCAGCTGCCTCCTGCAAACCCACCTTGTTCAAGCACACCCACACACCTGGTTGTCAATGAAGACATTGTTTCCCAACGGATGACTCTGCAACCACCCCACGCCCTTTAAAAATACATACTGTCCCAGAAAGATGTTACCATCTTCCTTGGGGTTGCAGTGTGTGTAAAGAGCTCTGGGACCATTAGGGGCTGCCCACTCAGAGAGAGCCTTCAGTGAGTTCCATTTCAATCTAATTATTAAAGGGGGAAATTTAGCTAGGATGTGCCGAGGTCCACTCAGAAGTCAGAGGCCAACTGATAGGGGCTGTTTCACCTCCTCCACATGGATCCTGAGGGCTGATTTCAGATCACTGGGTGTGGTGACAGGCCCTTTACCTGATGGGCTATCTCAACAGCTGTAACCCCAGCATCTGTCCCTGTGACTTCACACCACTCAGACCGCAATGAAATGCTCCTTCTATATATCATTTGCCTTCCACCTGCACACTCAAGGGCAGTCAGACTCTACCACTGAAAAGATTTGGGCCTCCCTGCCAAGAACCCTGGAGGACAGCGTTCTTCCTGACAGTAGAGAAAAGCAACTCAGTCAGCACACACAGAAAGCATGAATGCGCTTTCCAGCCCACTGCCCATCCCTGGCGAAACTCTGAGAGCATCTTCTTGCTTTTCCAGTGTATGCTCCTGGAGGGATGTAGCCAGAGCTGCACCAGGCAACAGAAGACCATCAGGTAACACTGAGGCTGGACTGTGGCTTGGTCGGTAGAGATGGTACCTTGAAGGCATAAAGCTCTGGGATCGCTCCCCAGCGCTGCAGAAGCCAAGAACGAGCCCGCCTGTCATTGCAGGACTCAGAAGGTAGAGATGGAGGGTCATCAGGTTATAGACGCCATCATCAGGAATAAGGCCAGAAGAGGGCGTGTGACTAAAGGGCCCCACAGGTTGATCGATAAATGTGCAGTCTTGAGTCTGACAGCCAACTGTTCTCAAAGCAAAAATATGTTAGAGTTAAAAATTGAAGAAACATTCAGCATTAGTTAAATTGTATATCCACTATAATTTTCCCTTTCTCTTCTAATTTTTGCATACCATTTCACAATTAATACATATGAGGCTAATTTTATTTTAAAATTCTTCATGTTTATTTTATTGTATATTCCTTAATGAAGATTGTTTTCAGATTTTGGACATTTTCAGTAGGTTTACATTTGTTTCTAACTCTTTAAAATACAAATCATCAGGGAAGGTTGGTTCTGATAACATTTAGTTATTTTTTTTTTGCTGAAAGGAAGAAAAAAGTATATTTCATGATATAAATACATTATGAATCATTATTTATGGTTTTCAACTTATTTCTCATCTATGGATTATAAGCCTAGCAAACAAAACACCGAAAGAGTTGAAATAACAAATTTGTGCCTGATGTTTTTCCAACAAAAATGTTAATTTCATAATAGATTTTTACCCAGCATGATGCTTTATTTGTTAAGAAGCGTCCTATTTAGTAGTGTAGCAGTTTGATGTAGAATTTGTAAATATTTAGGCATATGGTGTTCGGGCATTCTATTGTTTCCTTGCTTCCGGCTGCACACGTTAGTAGCTACAGGCCTGAGGAGCCTAGAAGAAGTGAACACAAGACAAAACAGTGTGAGCATGAGTTCAAAGCTGACAGAAGTGCTTGTCACCCTGAGGTCGTGCATCGAAGTGCAGCCGGGCTGTGTCTGCTCTCACGAGCAAACATCATGGCAGCACCCCTGGGGCCATTCCAAGGCATGTCCATTTCCGTCTTCAGAGCAGAGGGTGCTGTCCACAGCGCGGGAGCCTTGGACTGCACAGCGACTGTCTGGAGCTCGACTCTCCCTCCCACAGCGATGGAGCTGTGCTAAGCCATCCTGCTCCAGGCGCCGAGGGGTCCTCACCTAAGGAAGACGTCAGCTTCGGAATGAAAGTGTCCCGCTGCGACACGCCGAGCCCCTAGGCACCCACAACGTGCGACTAACCTTTACAGCTTTTCCTCCTCCCCTGTGTTTGAACACAGGAGTGATGTCGTGTCTTCACAACCTCTGGACTGCTCCACTGACCGCCCCACAGGCAGCCCTGTGCCCAGGCGTGCTCTTCTACCACACACAGGGACTAAGTGGTGGCTGTGGGGAGCATACGGGTACTACAAGTGTGTGGACATACAGTGCTATGTATCTAGAACTGTCTTAGAAATGTCCTGTGTGTTCCTGCTTATGGGAGTCTGGAAGATGACATCAGGACAAACGTCCTGGTGTGATGCCTCCTCCAGTCCAGGGAGAAATGGAGACATTCGGACACCGAAAGGTCCCTCTGATCTTAGACTTGAGGCCATTTCAATTGCCATTAATTAGAGCAACTCCTTTTCCCCCATCCAGAGGTATCTCCTGTGCCTATGATGTCACAGCTCCCTTAAAAACCACCAAGGAAGACAGAAGGTGGCTGGTGGCTTTGGGTCACAGGCTGCTCATCATCTGCTGCCCGCTCTGCAGGGCTGTGGCCCAAACACTTGTCTCTCCATACTGGGGACAAAGGAGCCTTCCCTCCGCAAGCACCACCTGCCTCGCTGCCACACAAACAAGTTCATGCCACCAATGTCTCTTTCCAGTCCTGCTCTCCCTTCTCTTCACAGGTTCAAGATGTTTGTACTGATGGAGGAGGGAGGGAGAAAGGGGAGGGGGAGGAAGGGCTCGAGTAGACCAGGGAGGAAGAAAGGAAAATCAGGGTCTCAGCTCAATGCATTTCTTGTTACGCTCCCCCCCCACACACACACACAACGGAAGCCCTAAAAATCCCTCTTGAAACCCAGAGGGTTTGGGCATAAAACTTGAAAAAGTCTGATGTAAGAGGTGAAAATACTGTTTTTCAATCAGGCTCAAATTTCTGAAGTAATGTTCTCTTCTTGCATGTTTTCGGGAAGGATGCTGGTAATATGGTTACAAAATCTTTAGCAGACACATAAAATGATCATTCTATCGTCTTCGAGCTCCCTCGTGCCTGTGCACAGATGATTTATAGATTGAGTGGGTCTCCGCAATCTTTATATCAGATACCCTAAAACTTTTTAGATGAGGTTTGTTTTCCTGTTCTTTCCTAACAGGGTCGGAAGGCCAGGACCATGTCTTTCAAATCAAATTTGATGTCCTTTCTGGCAAAGGGGTTTTCATGCAGGTGCCCCATAAACAGCTATGATTGATTATTTAAAAACAGCAAAATCTAGTTTAAACTTTTGTGGGTGCTCTTCTGTATTGGGATCAGGTGAACCAACCAGCCAGAAAACAGCAATGCCTAAAGACCGGTCACCATCACCCACTTACAGAGACACAGCATTTAAACCTGGACACTTGAAAATATATTGAAAGCTAAAAAGGGAAGGAGGAGAGGAAGGAACAAAGGAAGGAAAAAATGAAGGAAGGAGGGAGGGAAGGAGGTAAGAAAGTCCAGAGTTTTAAAAACACACACTAAAACACTAGAAATCACTGGGCTGATTCTCTGACACACACAGCAGGTCCCAGCAGCGGTGGAGGAGAGCAGTTTCCACACTCTCTTTTCCAGCTTCCCTGGTTGCAGCAGCTTTTGTTTTACATTTATTTATTTTATATATAAGCCACCTCCAGCCACTGAGATCACCTTGGCGCAAGCCTATCTACTCTTTAGGGCACTGCAAAGTATTGCGAACACAAGGGAAGCCTCCGATAGAGACTAAAATAAGATGTTTATTTGTCCCTGTAACTCAAAGCTGAGAGCCAGTGAATTCTGACCCTGCTTGAGCAAATTTCAGACCAAACCACCAGGAGCTGGAGAGATGGCCCGTCAGTTAAGAGTACCTGCTGTTCTTGCAGAAGACACAGCTTTGATTACCAGCACATGCATGCACACAAGGCAGCTCACGACCGTCTCTAACTCCAGCTCCAGAGGATCCAACGCCATCTTCTGGACTCTGAGGGCAGCAGACACTCACATAATGTATATACATAATCCAGGCAAAACACTCATACACATAAAATAAACATACATCATCTCACACACACACATACACACAGAACGCCTACCTGTTTTGGCTCCTAAAAATTGCTTTTGCATTTTTACATGGTTGCAAAAAAAATGAAAAAAATATTTGTAGCATGGAAAGATTGCATAAAATTTAAGCTTCAGTGTCCAAGATTTATTAGATTTGTTGGAACACACCAACACTCCTTTACTGAATCACAGTCAAGAGCTGGAGAGGAAGGAAGAGAGGTAGAAATGGTTAAATACAGTCCTGATGCCTGAAATTCTCAAAAACAAAAAAAGATAAAGTTAGATTAAAAAGAAGACAAATTCTGGGCTGGCAAACAGCCATGAACTGCTGCTCAGTTCTCCTTTGCACTCAGCAAGCCCGGCTGACAGCGCTGCCTGATTCTACGGCAGGTTTCCCACCTCAGCCGGCACAGTCAACACAAACTAGTCAATATGGTAGCTATTTTGTATTTCTTTCCTTCCTTCCTTCCTTCCTTCCTTCCTTCCTTCCTTCCTTCCTTCCTTCCTCTTTCTTTTCTCTCTCTCTCTCTCTCTCTCTCTCTCTCTCTCTCTCTCTCTCCTCCTTTCCTATTTTTCAAAACAGGCTTTCTCTGGCTGCCTAGCAGCAACCTCTCTAGACCAGGCTACAAGGAGGACAGCTGGGCGCCATGGCGCATGCCTGTAATTGGGGAGGCAGAGGCAGGCAGACCTCTGAGTTTGAGGCCAGCCTGGTCTACAAAGCGAGTCCAGGACAGCCAGGGCTACCACATAGAGAAAAGGACAAGGAGAACCACACAGTCCTCTTTCTCTCCACCAACACAGTGGCAGAGCCACCAGCAGACTCTAGGCTAAGTCCATGGGAAGAAGCAAACGTAAGCAAGCACACATTGAGCAGGCTCACGCTCACTTCACCGATGGTCTTATTCAGATATTTTACACGTCGTTGCTGGACGCAACTGTAAAATGAAATCAGGGAGTATAATTTGGAGAGTCATATGAAATTTTGGCACATATTGAACTATACATACAAGGATTAAAATTTAAAATCTTGTTATCTGAAGTCCATTTGGTTCCACAGAGTCCTACTACGTGGTGGGCAAGTTTTGATAAATTCATTACACTAAATTCCTTCCTTCCTCTCCTACTTTCCTTCCTTCCTTTTTTCTTCCCTTTCTTTCTTCTCTCCTTCCTTTCTTTCTTCTCTCCTTCCTTCCTTTCTTCTCTCCTTCCTTCCTTCCTTCCTTCCTTCCCTCTTTCCTTCCTTCTTTCCTTCCTTCTCTCTTACCTTCCTTCCTCCTCTCCTCTTCCCCTTCTCTCCTATCTTCCTTCCTTTCTTCCTTACTGCATCCCAATTTGCCTGCTTGCCCAGGTCTCCAACTCCTAGGAACAAGCAATCCTTGGTTTCCACAATGGTCAGGACCATAAGCATGACTGCTTTTGACATAAAGGAAAATTATTTCTCAAGCTGGAGTGGTGTTCTCAAAATAATTTTACTGTTAGAGTGTTTCCAGCTCTCTAAAGAACAGCAATATGGCTATTTTTCATGTGCGTAATACAGCTAGCACGCACCTGAGCTATAGTTCCTAAGCCCTTTGGTATCAAGGGGCAGAGAGCCCATCTGTCTTCCTTCAGCCACTATGAAATAAAATGAGATGCTCCACTGGGGCCTCAGTTTACTGGTTGCTTATTACTTGTATATTTTTTACACATATAGCTATTTCTTTTTTATCCTCTAATTTCTTTATTTTCCCTCTTCTGGCTTTTTTTTATTAATTAGTTCAATTTATATCTTGCTCACGGGCCCCTCCCTCTTCTCCTCCTAGTCCCACCCTTCCTCCTGAATCCCTCTCCCCTATTCTGATACCCAGACACCCCAGCTCATCTGTTCACATGAGGAATGAGTTCCTCTTCCTCCCCCGGGGCCTAGTAGGGAAGTTCCATCAGGGGGAAGTGATGAAAATGTGGGTAATAAAGTCCATGTCAGAGATATCCCCCATTCCCCTAACTAGTGGGCTGACATGAAGCCTAAGATGTCCATCAGACTTATCTTCTTGGGTTCTACACATTGTAGTATGTCTATCCTGCATATATACTAAAATATGCTTATAATTGAGTATATACCATGTGTGTCTTTCTGGGTTTGTCAGGATGATCTTTTCTAGTTCCATCCATTTAAAAAATCAGAAACAAAGAGCAGGACCTAACAACAGACACTGAGGAAAAGACTCATTAGACCTTATTTCAAAAGCCAATATTCCACAAAACTGAAAAATCTAAAATGAATTTTGGACAATTTTCTTGATAGCTTTCAGCTACCGAAGTTAAATCAAGAGCAGGTAAACAATTTAAACAGCCCTATAACCCTTAAGGAAATAGAAGTAGCCATCAAAAGTCTTCCCATTTAAAAAAAAAAAAAAAGCCCAGGACCAGATGGTTTTAGTGCCGAATTCTGTCAGACTTTTAAAAAAGAGCTAACACCAATACTCCTCAAACTATTCCACAAAATAGAACAGAAAGAACACTGCCAAACTCATCCTATGAAGCTACTTCTTGATTGTAGTAACAAAACACTTGTCGTTTTAAAGGGATGGGGTAAATTTGATTCATAAATAATTATCCTCAAAGATAGCTATCTTGCTGGGCATTGTGGTACACAGCTATAATCCAGCCCTCAGACAGATGCAGCAGAAAGGTCCTGAGTCTGAGGCAAACCTGTGTTACATAGTGAGACTCTGTCTTTAAAAACTATAAATACAAATTAGCCAGGTGGTGGTGGCACACTCCTTTAATCTCAGCACTTGGAAGGCAGAGGCAGGCAGACCTCTGAGAGTCTGAAGCCAGCCTGGTCTACAGAGTGAGTTCCAGGACAGCAAAGGCTACACAGGGGTGGTGTATAGCCACCTGTCTCAAAAAAAAAAAAAAAAAGGCAAATTAAAAATTGTTGATTCTGGAGAGATGACTTAGCAGTTAAAAGCACTTGTTGCTTTTGCAAAGCACTCACGTTCAATTCCCGGCACCCTATGGTGGCTAACAACCATCTTCTTACCTTTATTAACTGCTTTGTGTGAAAAACAAAACAAACAAACAAAAAACAACAGTTTATATCCATGAAAAACTAAGCAAGGAGAAGGCATCAGTGTGCTGAGTACTGATACAGACAATGACACCTTGCCCCAATTTGCTCAGAGACCACACTTCCTTGTTAGGGAATACTGAGTGTGGGTGCCCTGGGCTCCCAGGAACACCATGCTGGAACTCCTTTCCTGCTTCTGAGTTGATACAAGTCAAGCCCAGCCACCTTCATCAGAACAATAGCCAGGAAGCACATCAGAGCTGTGCCCTGAGGTTGCAGAGGGTATAATACTGAACGTCTTTGGCGCCTAAGATAGCTTTTAAGAACATCCTGGTCATTCTGCAGCATCTCCCCGTCTTGTCAGATCAGCCTACACCCAGAAAGGGATTCCCAGAGCAAGAACACTTACTTCAAATCAGTGGGGTGAGATTCCCTATTAAATTCTACGGGCTAATCAGCTCATTTTAAAACTTTAACAATTTATGTTTCTGTCTCACAAGACAATTAAATTTCAGAAGAATTGAAGAGCCAGGTGCGAACAATCTTTAACAGTATTGAAAAGAAGGGGTGGGGACCGGAGGGCTGGCTCAGCAGTTAAGAGTGCACACTGCATAGGACCAAGTTCAGTTTCCAGCGCCTATGTTGAGCGGCTCATGACCACCTGCACTCCAGCTACAGGGAATCCAATACCCTCTTCTGGCCTCCCGGGGCATTCTTACACACACACACACACACACACACACACACACACACACACGCACACACACAAATAAAATACATCTTCTTTGGAAAAAAAAAAAAAAAAAGGAAAAGTTCTTCAGTATCAGACAAAAGTATCACAAAAAGGAAAACTGACATCTCTGGGTCACCTTTAAACCTCCCAGAAGGCAGAGGCCAGAGGGTAAAGGTGGGGCTTAGACCCAGCAGGACATTCACTGTGTGTAAATGGCCCTATACACACATAGGCACAAGCTTTCTAAATCAGTCAGCCATCTAAGCGCATGAGCAAAGGTGATTTGATTTAAAAAGTCAAAGGGCTTATCCAGCCAGGATGCTGCACGTCTGTAATTTTAGCACTGTGGAGGCCGAGGAAGGAGGAGTCTCACGAGCTCAAGGCCAGCCTGGGCCACAGGAAGTCAAAACACTTCTATCAACAATGATAAATCAAGAAAGCAAGGAAAAATTTCTCAAACGAGACACATTACACTGAACTACACATGTACTGCATGCCATATGAGGAAGGGTATGTGTGTGTGTGTGTGTGTGTGTGTGTGTGTGTGTGTGTGTGTGTCAGTCACATCTCCCTAGGAAAAGTCTCATCTTTCTCAGCACCCTGTGAGAACGGCTAAATGGCCCCAGATATTGACAACTTGACCGTCTCTGCCTGGATCCATCACTTCCTCATCAACCGTGCACAGGAAATCTGCTCTGATCAAACATCCCCACGTGCACATTTAAGCATCTGTGCAAAGGAGAGACCTTAGTTTACAGCCGTGCAACATCATCCTTCTAATTTTAAACTAAATGAATTTTGCACTCCCCCTCTTGGGGAGAAGAAGGAAGAAATCACTATTTTCCCGTCCACCCTGAAGACACAGGCCTTGCAGAGAGGGCTTTCCGCTTGACTTGCGTAATAGAGAAGATAGTCATAGGAAGATGAACACAGTGGTTCCAGCTTCCAGAACACACAGTTACTTCCCTCCAAGCTGATTTCTTCTCCTCCACATTTAAAAATACCCAAATGCTGTTCCAGATCACAGTATGGCAAAGAGCAATTTTGCACATGGCTGCAGGAAGGAAGCTGTTGGCACACACACCTTTGTTAGGCGAAGACTTCCTCAAACATATTTCAGGATAATAGCTTTCGTTTTGTTTTGTTTGGCGGGACGTATGCTGCCTCTCCAAGACCTCAATTACATAACCTGGAACTTCCACATTGTTTTTGACAGAAAAGTAGAACCAAAAAAGTTATGCAGGCAAAATTTGAAACACATGCAATGGATCTGAAAGCCTTCGTGATGAAGACGCTGTCTGGGTGTGTGGCAGTCAAATAGTGCAGTAGACGTGTTTTTAAACAAGCTCACAGTTTGGAGCGTTTGGCCAGGCCGTGTCATTTCGGGAGTTATTTAAAAGTAGACCACTGCTCCAACGCTCAGCTGCGCTGTATTTGCAGCTGGACTCCGCAATGGGCGCGGGATGAAATCAGCAGCATGCTTTGAATCGGGCTTCAGTTCTGTCCTGAAGTGTGTGAAGCCACTGCAGCACTCTGGCTTGAGTGGCATGCAGAGTAAGACTGTGGCGGTGGAGGAATAAATAAAGGTTTTGAGAGACTGTGGACTTTTATGACAGATGTTCAGTTTTTGCTGCTTTGGGTCAATTAAGCTATGTTAACCTTCTAATGTGATAGAGTGAAATAACAGTAACCATTCATCTGGTACCTATATTTCAGTTCTTGGCAGACTCAGGCGACCTTGTACATCTGTCTGATAGAAACTATGGCTCTGTATCCAGACATGAAAAAAAAGCAACCATCAGAATTTTCCTACAGTAGCTTCACAGGTCCACGAATTCACTTGTGAGCTATAATACTTATGCTTACCACGCTCAAGGGCTCAATGTGTTGCTCAGGCTGGCCCAGAGCTCACGGAACGCCGACTTTCTTTTAATACACCTGTTACCTGCCTGAGGACCGCCTATCCTGGGTATTTAAAATGCACATGAATTTCTGAAAAGGGAAAGAAAACAAATACAATCGTTAGAGGGACTTTTAACGTGTGTAATCTTTCAACTAACAATCTACCTCCATCCCCAAACTGGATAAAGTGTCCAGATAAGAAAATTCTGACTCACACTTCTAAGTTGCCACAGCTGTAAGAGAGCATTTTGTGGTCCTGGAAAAGTGAGTCTGGGAACTTGGATTGAACACGAAAGCATTCTCAGGAGAAG
The DNA here is from genome assembly GCF_907164565.1 of Psammomys obesus. Taxonomy (NCBI): domain Eukaryota; kingdom Metazoa; phylum Chordata; class Mammalia; order Rodentia; family Muridae; genus Psammomys; species Psammomys obesus. Next base: position 23,128,259 of record NW_026596117.1, on the reverse strand, counting down.
CGTGTCTTCTCTGAGCGTTCTCTCAAGGACCGTGTTGACGAACATGCTGTACTCAAAAGCATGAAGCTAGAGGATGGTAAATGGCTTTTATCCTAGAGGCCATTCTGGGATTCCATTTCAGCATCTGTACGTGATTTTACAATATGCCTAATGGTTTGCATCACAGCTTCAACATTACAAATAGTTTTTTGAATTTTTTGGTTTTAGGTTTTGGGTTTGGTTTTTTTTTTTTTTTTTTGGCTCTGAAACAACAGACTCATTCTAGCTTGCAAAACAAACATATATTGCTGTAACAAACCACTTCATTTGTGTATTTATCTTTCAATGCTGGAGAGCCTAGAGTCTTTAAATGCCAGGCGAGGGCTCTATCCCTGAGCTTCCCTCCAGCCCTGGAATGCCACTTCAAATCACAGACATCGGGTTTCTATAGAAAAACTAAAATGTGATGTAATAGTCCTCATAGAATCTGAGGTCTTTCCTCCACTCTGTATGTGTGATACAATTTCATAACTGAATTACTACAGGTACATTTTTTTTACTCAGTATATATAATACAAATTAGGACTGCTAACTATGATTTTGTTATACCCCAATTTTCTGGTAGAATCATGAGATTTAATCCACATTAGGAAAGGTATCAGCTATTAGGGTATCACTTAGAAAAAAGACACCACTATCGGCAAAACCGGAGAAAGCATCTGGAATAAGGAGGAGGTGGATTCCCTCCCTGCACTCCAAAGTCAGCAGATTATCTACATTAATCCTCTTGACACAGTGGTGTTCATTGCCAAGGGAGAAAAGGAATGTCAGGGCATAAATCCTAGATGGTACACATGTCACTCTGCCACCATCCCAACATAGAAACAAAGCTGTCTTTACGGACGCAGACAAACCCCACTTTTCTGGGATGTTACAGGCCATGGTAAAATGGGCTAAGACCAACTACTAGAAGAAAGCCACTGAGGACCCTTAGCCATCTCTGCCACAGCCACCAGCTCCCTCCTGTGACTTCAGCACTGTGGCCTGACCTTCAGTGACAGCCTTCTATATCTTCCTATTCACAGAGCCTGCTTTTCAGCAGAATGGCTTCAAGCTCAATCTTTTTTGTTGTTATTGTTGTTTCCATGGGTAAAAATAGTTAACAACAACAAAACTATTACTTGCCTTGAGCTAGTTTTACTAACTGATAAAAGAGGCACAGAATAATCAGAATCCTAGAGCATTTTCTCCTAATGTTTCTGCCACATGTGTTCCTGGAGTAGGTAATATTGACCGCGTAAACGTATTAGATGAAGATTTCGGAGTAAGCCATCTGCTAGCGTGCAGGTAAGACTGCAAAGTTTTCTTTTAGGTTGAACCGAATCAGGAACAGGTTTGTTCTCGTGGCTGGGACATCCCAAGGAAGGCTGGGACCCAATTATAGGGAGTCCATATTTGCAGACGATACAGTGGGAGATCTGGGGCACTGGTTCTCGACCTTCCTAACACCTGGACCCTTTAATACGGTTCCTACGGCGTCCCCCAACCATAGCATTATTTCTCTGCCACTTCATAACTGTAATTCTGCCACCGCTGTGAATCAGAATGCAAATATATGATCTGCAGGATATCCCACACGCCACCTCTGTGGAGGATCATTCAACACCCCACCAAGAGGTCACGACCCACAAGTTGTGAATCTCCTGTCCGGAATTTTTTAAATTTATTATTTATTATAACTTATTCATTTCGTATCCCTACTGTAGCCCTTCCTCATCCCCTCCCAATTCCACCCTCCCTCCCTCTTCTCCCCTTAGGTCCCTCCCCCAGTCCACTGATAGGGGAGGTCCTCCTCCCCTTCCATCTGACCCTAGTCTATCAGGTCTCATTAGGACTGGCTGCATTGTCTTCCTCTGTGGCCAAGCAAGGTTGTACCTCACCAGGGAGAGGTGATCAAAGAGCCAGCCACTGAGTTCATGTCAGAGACAGTCCCTGTTCCCCTTACTAGGGAACCCACTTGGACACTGAGCTGCCATGGGCTACATTTGTGCAGGGGGTCTAGGTTATTCCCATGCATGGTCTTTGGTTGGAGTATCAGTCTCAGAAAAGACCCCTGGACCCAGAATATTTGGCTTTGTTGCTCTCCTTGTGGAGCTCCTGTCCCTTCCAGGTATTTCTATCTCCCCCTTCTTTCATATGTTTCCCTGCACCCTGCCCAAAGTCTGGTTATGCTCTCAGCATCTGCTTAGATACCCTGCTGGGTAGAGCCTTTCAGAGTCTCTCTGTAGAAGGCTCCTGTCATGTTTCCTGTTTTCTCCCACTTCCAATGTCTGTCCTGTTTGCCATTCTGAGTGAGGATTGAGCATATTACCCAGGGTCCTCCTTCTTGTTTAGCTTTTTTTTAAATTATTATAAATAACAGAAATTGACAATATGGCTAAGCTTTGGGAAAAAGAGAGACTATCATAGTGATGTGGACATTGTTCATGGAAAAGAAGAGAAAGCAGAAGAATCAGATCACACCAGGGTCAGAGGTTAAACTCTGAGGCTCTAACGCCACCATCCTCAGGGGCAGCCTGCTGTGAAAGAGCCTTTGGGAGTTTAGCCCTGAGCATCGCTAGACTCTGGGTTTACACCCCTGGGAGATGATGCTTAAGGTTAGTGCTATGGTGTGAACTGTGCCTCCACCAACCCCATGCTAACTCCCTAAACTTGTTTCCCAGATGAAACTGTATTTGAAGATAGGACCTTTGAAAAGGTGACTGAATTATAATTGTACTGTTAGAATGTCTTTAACCCAAGAGAACTCACATCTGCCCAAGAAGAGGAAACAGGGACAGCGGCACAGAGAGGGAGAGAGCAGGCCGTGTGAACACAAACATGGCCACTCACGCTCCAGAGCTGTTCTGGAAGCTGCCAACATCTTCCTCTTAGACCTGAGAATCCCCCCCCCCCAGTACAGAGAAGAATAAGACACCCTCATGCCATAGCACCCCCAGTGGGACAACACAGGGGTCCTCATTTCCCTCAAGGCAGTCTGTGATGAGGCAAATGAAGTTTGCCAAAAGAAGCAGCAAGAAGAAATGGAATAAAAATATGGTGAGAAACAGAAACGGAAACTATGCCATGGAATAACCAAAGGCTTTTTCATCTATTCTACGGCAGCACTTAATATCAGTGTCCCTGGAAGGCCTGGGAAATTACATAATACCCTCAGGGCAGGCTCAGCTTCCCAGTAAGGAGAACGGAATTAGCCACCCTGCTGCGACTGTGAGTAGTGAAAGGTTAGCCCTCAGCATAACATGTTTGTGTGTACTCGAGTTTATTCATGCTCATGCGCACACACAAGTATATGTGCTTGGGCGTGCAGGGGCAAAGGTCAACCCTTGAAGTTGTTCTATCTACCTGTTAGGTGCTAAACCTGGGACAAATGACTGAGGTGCCTACGTAATGCATGAAAGCAGACCTGATCCATCTATATATATATATATATATATATATATATATATACATATATATATATATATGTACATATATACCATACGTGTGTGTGTGTGTGTGTGTGTGTGTGTGTGTGTGTGTGTGTGTGTGGTTATAAAATAAACCTTCTCTTCCAGGTTATAAAATAAACCTTCTCTTCCACCATATCTGGGACGAGTCCTTGTTTTTGGAGGCAGGTCCTCTCACTGGTCCATGGCTTGCCAAGCAGGAGGGCCCGCTGTTAGGGGTCTCCTGTCTCCTGCCCTCCCCCCAGCACTGGGATTACACGTATGTGCCACACAACCGGCTGTTGTGTGTAGGTTCTGGACCTTGGACTCGGGCGCTGGCGCTCACACAGCAAACATACCACCCGGGCTGAGCTGTCCCCACAGCTGACACTGAGGGCTGCTGCTCTGCAAACCAAGCAGCGTGCATCGCTCAGTACAACAACGAGCCTGTGCGCCAGTCATCACCCACTTCAAAAACGGCGAGGCTGCATTTTAAAAATCGTAAAATCAGACTTTGAAACCAAATCTGACAGAAGTCGGAGCTAGGCTTCTCGGCGGAGGGAAGAAAAAAAAAAAAAAAAAACCTCACCTCTGCTGTGGCTTGACAGAGGATGTGGGCATCTCTTTGTTTCAGCGTGATTAACACATTTTAGGGGAAAGCGGGGACGGTACCTGAAGAGCAGTCATTAATGAGAAGCCTCGGGAGGATGGGAGAGGCTCGCCTTACATTTTGCACTCAGCGAGCTTTTTTGCATCGTGGAAGCAAGTCGGGGATCAGTTTTCATAAGACACCTGTTTTTTTGAGGTCAGAGCGAACCCCCAGAACCATCTCCTCGCAGGGCAGCATCTGCCAGCGCAGGCTGGGCGCTGAACCGACTGGGAAAGCCGTTAGAAGCCCGGGCCTCGCTCCCAGAGCTGCTAACACGGCTGGCCTGCCCCGGGGTCTGGGCTCGTCTTTAGACGGCTCCCTCCCCCGCTGCTTGCGGTCTCAGGCTGAGCAGAGCCGCCTGAGAACCAGACAACCGACTGCCCCGGCGCACGGGCGCGGCACCCCGCTTTCCATAAATCCCCCCCAAAAAGCGTCCGTTATCTCCCGCCTCGGTTCCAGGTCCGAGGGTAATAAATCCAGCCGGGCCGGCGCGCAGGAAGCCCCGCTCCTTCCCCGTCGGCACCGCGCGGGTCCCCCTAACGTCGTAAATTCTGCTCCATGACGCCTGCACGCTTTTGTCTTACAAGATCATACTGCACGCAAACGATCGTGACTCGAGGCCTCTGGGGTTACACCGCGCTCACGGATGGTCCAAACGGGTATACGTTTATGGGAAGGGGAGGGGGTGGGGGAGAGGGGGTCGAAGAGAAGGCACACACCGCCGGGGACACGCTGGGCCTTGTCGGAGCTGGTGCCCTCCCCCGGAGCTACGGCTCAGCCCTGTACTCCGAGCTCTGCCCTTGGCAGTCCGGCGCAGGTGTGCCAGATGCGCCGTCACGGCCCCCGTGCTGCTGCCGCCAGCTGCCGCTCTCGGCCAGCCACCGTCACACAGGTACACACCAGCGCTCCACCGGGCGCCACGTTGCTGAAGGTGGTGTCGTGAGGGCAGACACGCTCCGTGCCTCTTCAAGGTGCAGGGGTCTGTCACAAGGTGGCTCCATCACAGGCAGGGCTTCACGTTCATAAAGCAAACGGCTGGCCCTTAAAGGTCCTCTGTTGGTAGTATGTGACAGGGTCACGCCCACTACACTTTTAGTTGGTGACGTCATCCACGTACTGGTTGGTTTACCAGAATGGAAGCTGAGAAGCATCTGCAGTCTGTGTCGTTTTCTCTTCTGTGTTTACTTCTTGTTTTTTAACTAAAATATAATTACACACTTTCCCTCTTCCCTTCCTTCTTTATATCCCACTCCTGAGTCTCACTCAAATCGATGGCCTCTTTTTCTTAAATATTTTTTATGAGAGAGAATGAGAAAGAAAGAGAGCATGAGAGCACTCTGCTCAGTCAGCAGCTTAGCGCATTTACTGGTATTTGTATGTGATCACTCAGTATTGAATAGCCGACGTGTGAAGGGAGCTTTCTCGGAAGCGGGGCTTTGTTTAGCGTGCCTTTAGTCGCTGCTGTCACATTTTGCCGTGTAATGAACACTGTCCCCCTTCCCCTGGTG
>NW_026596117.1:23091018-23117635 GCF_907164565.1 Psammomys obesus | reverse complement strand
CTAGCGGCCCCGGCCCCTGCGCGAGCGCGCGCGCGGCGCCCACCTCGGCCTCCCCGCAGCCCTACCTCCGCGGCGCTCGCCCGGCCCGGGCGCGCCCGCGCTGCGACACCTACGGGGCTTCCCGGGCGCAAAAGCCTCCGAGCTCCGGCGGAGGAGGAGGGAGACGCCCGGGGCGCCTCCGCCACCTCCCCGCGCCCAGCCGCGCTCGGCGACCTTTCCGGACAGGACGCGGGGTCTGCACCGCGGAGGCGAGCCCTGGGCTCCCGGCGGCTTCTCGGGTTACTCGGAAGGAAAGAGCCCGCCTGGCTGGCTGGGAGGACGCCCCGGGGAGCGGCGCCCCGCGGGGAGGACGCGGCGCAGCGGCCGCAGAGCCGTCTCTCCGCCAGGGGGTTAACTGCAGCTCGGGCGGCCCGGGCGGGCGCGCTCGCTTCCTCTGCCGCCGCCCGGGAACATGGATAGCGCGCCCGCGGGATGTTCGCGGGCTGGGTCGGGCAGGCGGGAAACATGAGAAGGCCCCGCTATTCCGGTTCCCGGGCGGCGCGCGCCCGTCCGGGTAAATAAAGGCGAGACCGCGGCGGCGGCGGCGGGGAGCGCGTCGGAGCCTGCGCCGGGAACATGCGGCGGGGATGGGAGCGCGCCTAGCCCCGGGGCGGGACAGCCAGCCGCCCGCGGCGGCCTCCGCGGCCACAGGTATCGTCCTCCGCCCCCGCGAGCCCCGGCCCGGCCCGGGCTGCGGCCTCCCTGCTCCCCGCCAGTCCTGGCTCTGCCCTCCCCTCCCCCCTCCGCCTGAGGTCTCCTGGGGCACGCGCCCGGGTGTTGGTCCAGGCTGCGGGGGCAGGGGGGGGGGGGGCCGGGGGGCCCCCCCGGGTTTCCCCCCTTTGTTTTTCCGGGGGGGGGCCCCCGGGGGGGGGGGGCCCCCGGGGGGGGGGGGGGGGGGGGGGGGGGTCCGGAAGGCCGCCCTGGCTTTGCTCTCTTGATTATCCGCGGGGCGGCTCCGCGGGGGTCGCGCGCCCCGGGGAAGGGCAGAGGAGTCAGGGACCTCTCACGGGAGCCCTGGGACAGTCGGGGGCCGCGGGTCTCGGCCGCCCCGCGCCCCACGCCCGCCGCGATGGTCCCGGGCTCCGGGACGCGTGCCAGCCTCCTGCCGCTGCGCAGTCCGCGCCGAGATGTCCTAGGCGGCGAACCTCACCGAGGCTTCGCTCGGGAAAGCGTCTAGAGCCGGACCGGGTGGAGAGAGGGAGAGAGAGACCGCGGGGCGCGGGGGGGGGGGGGGGGGGGGGCGCCGCGGGGGGGGGGGGGGCGGGCGCGCGGCGCTGCGATGGGGGCTCCGGGCTCGGGGGGTTGCTTTGGCACTCGTCGCGGAGGGGGGCTGAGTGCGCGCCCCGGGCCGGGCCGTACCTGTCAGCCCTGGGGCGCGGCGCAGCGGCCACCGGAGGTCTGACTTCACTCTCCACGTGAATCCTGCCTGGCGGCGGTGGCTTGGGCGCTGTGGCTTGTCCCGAATGTCGCGTGTGGCGGCCGCTGCGGTGACGGGAGGGCGGGGCGGGGGGCGTTGGCGTGGGTGGGCGCTGCGCATCCCAGAGGCAGGGTGCGTGTGTTGAGCGGGCGCTGGCAGCGCCGCGGGAGCAGCGTAGACCGAGCCACCGGGGCAGGAGGTTTGGGGGCCCAGGGCTGGCGGGTGGGCACGGGCCGGATCGCGCGGCAGGGTCGCGGCTGCTCCGCCGCCACGCGGCCTCGCTCCTGCTCCGGGTGCCCGCACTTGGCACGCCGAGGCCCCCGCGGCGGCGCCCCGACTCCAGCGGGGAGCCCGGGGCTGTCCGGGAGCCTGGCCGGCGCAGTCCCAAAGGTGTGCGGGTCCCGGCCAGCCAGGATGGCTGCGGACTGTAATCCCCGGGGACCCACTCCCTGGCACCTTCGCCCTGAGTTCCCCAGGAAGATCGGGGAAGCTGTGGCACGTTTGTCTTGAGACCACTTAATGTTCAGGTCTGGGTCTCTGTTCCTAACCTGCCCCGGCCCTTATTCCCACCGGGAGGCTTTAACCTATAGACGCAGGGGTTACCACCGTCTGGTCCAGGATCTAGAAAACATGAAAATCCTGACACACCAACACCTAGGACGCACGGACTGGGCCCTGTGGGTGCAGGCACACCCCTTTCTTGTTTATTCCGCCTCGCTGTCCCGCCTGTGTCTCTGTTAAAAGACTTGCTCTACCTCGGTTAGGTGAATGATCTCTGTTTGAAGTTTCTGGAGGTGTGGGAGGGGAAGGGCAGGGACCTGTCCCGGGAGTGCTGTGTGAACGTGGAGGTGGCCAGGTGTGGAAGCAGCCTGCAGCCCCGCCCCGCAGCCTAGCAGCCCCGCGGCCCAGCAGCCCGGCTGCCCAGCAGCCCGGCTGCCCTAGCAAGGTCTGCGCTCCGGGACTGCCACTCTGGGCACAGTCGGGATTAACGCCATGCTCCTTGGTCTTCCAGAAGCCGAGCCCTGCTGCGGAGCTCCTGGCGGCCCGGCCCCCGGGCGCTGCGGCGGGGACCCTCACCATGAACACCATCGTCTTCAACAAGCTCGGGGGGGCCGTGCTTTTTGAGGACCGAGGCACCCCAGAGCGGGAACGTGGCAGCCGGCCGTACGGTGGCGTCCTGGACCATCCACACACCCGCCCGGAGGTGGGCATTCCAGAAGGCCCGCCCCTCAAGGACAACCTCAGCCTGAGACACCGGAGGACCGGGTATGCTCGTGCCCCCCTCCCCCGGGGCCAGTGCCGACCCCCAAGGCCGGAGGGGGAGGGGCGGCGAGTCGCGGGTGGGTGAAGGGTGAAGCAAGATCTGGACTCTGCGGCTTCCCCCAAGAGGGCATCTACGCCTCCTGGACGCTCACTCCGGTTCTTACGGATTTACCTTCTCGGAACTGGAGGGTTTAGTTCCTTAGAACAGTTCCTAAGAGACCTGCGTTGGAGTCCAGCCCTCCCGCACCTAGAGGTCCCTGGCACTCGGGGACTTGGAGTCCTTTCTCGCTTCCTCCGCGTGTGGCAGGAGCAGATAGAACTCCGCGCGCCGTGACGCGGGGTAGAGAAACAGGCGGGTCCCAGGCGAAGCCCCGGGGCCTTCCTCCTCCGTCACCCGAGGGTCTCACTTTGGCCTTGGGATTCCCCCAGCCGGGGACTAGGCGTTGGGAGGGTCGGCTCCTGCTGGCGTTCCCGCCGCACACGGCTCGGCGGGGCCCGCGGCGAGCCCGGAGGAGGCTGCCGACCTGCTGGCTTTCGGGTGTGGGGGGTAAGCCGGCTCTCGGGGCGCGGAAGGGCCGGGGCGAGCCCTTTGCTCCGGTCCCGGGGCGGGCAGGGCGCTGTGAGCGCGGCGGGGTCCTCCCGGACCGCGGCACCGGCCGCCTGGTTGCTGCACCGCCGCTTGGTAAGAGAGATTAGGCTTCGCCGGGCTGCGGCCGCCGGTCGGCACCGTCAGAGCTGCTTAAAAGAGCCGGGGGAGGCTGGAGCCCGGGAGGCAGGGGCGCAGGCGCGCGAGCGGGGACCGGGACCGCAGCCGCGCGGCGACACCTCCCGGAGCCTCCCGGGAGCGCAGCGCCTCACAACGCCTCGAGCGCCAGCTCCCCTAGAAACCTGCCTTCCCGGGCTCTTTCCCCATACCTTTAGCTGCGGGGAGGACGTTTTACCCTTTACTCTTCCTACGGAGGGGATGGCTGGCCCTGGAGGGCTTTGTAAGGTCTGCTCCCCCCCCCCCCCCCCCCGGCTTCCCGCATTTTCAGGGCATTCAGCGAAACGAGCGAGCGTCCAGAGAGCCTAGGCAGCCAGCATCCTCTGCTTTGTTTCCGACGTTCAATGTGTGTTCCCTGACCCCTGGCGGCCCACAGCCCCAGGACCTGAGCATGAGAACGTGGAGACCTGGCCCTTCCTCGAGGCCAGGGCCAGGCCCTGGCCGGTGGCAGAGGCGAGGGCAGTGTCAGTTAGCGCCGGGTCCAGATCTGCAGCCTAGCGAGTTTTCCAACCACGTGGCGCTTGTCCCTACCGCCCCAAGCCTGCCTCCCTGGGATGAAGACAGCCTCCCGTTTCAGTATCAACGCTAGGCTTTGCGCCGCCCGTGATCCCGTGGCCATCTGGCTATTCGGAACGTGCATAGGAACCGGTGCTCTCACTGAGAAGTTGTGGGGCTTCCTTTTCTTGCTTTGCCCCGAGTTTGGGGTCTCTTAGAGTTGAGCAGCCTAAGAATAGACGCCCTGGGTTGCTGGGCGCGCGAGGGCGGGGCGGGGCGGGGCGGGGCGGTGCGGTGCTCTGCTGTTAAGCCCAGGGCTGACAAGGTGGAAAAGCGATCTACCACGGAGGACCTTCAGGCCGCCCAAAAGGTGTCGCTAACACGTCCCTCTCCTCTCCCCGCGTCCCAGGGCCCGGCAGAATGGAGGGAAGGTGAGGCACAAGCGACAGGCCCTGCAAGACATGGCGCGGCCGCTTAAGCAGTGGCTTTACAAGCACCGCGACAACCCGTATCCCACGAAGACCGAAAAGATACTCCTGGCCCTGGGCTCGCAGATGACGCTAGTGCAGGTAATCCGAACGCCTCGAACCTGGGACCCTGAGGAGCAGAAGCACGGCGCTCCTGTGGTTGTGCCTCTCCCTTGGGAAGGGTGGCATCTCAGTGAGGTCCAGATCCTCTGCCTTCTGTTGCTGAGGAGGATGAGGGCGAGGCACAGGGGCCAGGTCCTATCAGTCTCCTCGGTGGGAATGATTGGGTCCCAGAAGCAGTTTCAGCGATGCTGTGTTGAGGGGGGGAGGGCATGGAAGGCCAGCTGTGCTATGAAGATGGGCAGGAATGTGGATTCAGGAGCCCTGCTGGATAAGGACGCTCCTCCACCGCCATTTCCAGCCTTTAGTGTGTTTCAGTTACCAGGAAGTCTCCTTAGAGCGCAGCCTGTTGCCTCCAGCTGCTGCGCTCAGACCCCTGTGGCAGGGCTCTCCTAACAAGTTAACTTGTTAACATCTCTAACAAGTTCCCAGGGGATGCTGAAGACAGCAGCCCAAGGTGCACGTTGGACCCCGAGTGAAAACTCACTTACACGCTAAGTAGAAACTGTTACTCAGAGGTAGCCAGAAAGCAGGAGAGGAGGGAAGAGGCTTTTAAATGCCTTCATCCTGGCACATCTGGAAACCACGGCACATTGCCACCACTTTGTGCTGGGCTAGGGGGAGAAAATTCCAGATTGCGAGTGGTCGGTTCCCGCTGTCAGTGCAGAGAAACCATGCCAGCGCGCCTCTTCTCCAGCAAACAAACACTGCTTTCTACTCAGCTAGCTTTTCTGGGCACAATCAGTGTTTGGTAGTCCCCCAAATAGGCACTACAGAGCACTTCCTACCAGCGTTCTGCCAAGGTGAGGAGTGGAAGGTAAAGGACAGAGGATTCCCGGGTAACAAATCCCAGATTAGGTGCCTTCCCATCACAACGCAGTTCTCTTTACTAAGCGTAAGGATGCAAACCTCTCTGCAAACAACAGATTGAGAAAATGGAGGCCCGGGGTGAGCTGGAAAATTCTGTTTATTGCAGTAGCACAAGCTTGAAAGTTTCATCAAACACAGGACAGGAAGACAGCCCAAGATCCAGGATGAAACTGCGAGCGAGAAAATAAAAATCTCTTTCCAGAGTGTTTACAGTTTCATCTAAGAATTGCTGGAAAGTTTGACACGGCATTTGCGTTGGCTTGTAGCAGTTCTCCACAGAATTCTAATACGTGTTTTTCTGCTTATCTTCAGAATAAAGTTTCAGAGAAAAACATCTGCTTTCCTTCCTATTAGCAGGAGATTGTAATAACAGTGATTTGCCATAGCAGGCAAAAGCTCATTCTGGGTTCCTGGGTTGAGACCTGCCTAACACAAAACTGTGAACGTTGCAAAAGCAGTTTCTAAATAAGTTGCTATGATCAGAAAAACTTGACTTGTGAAAATAAATGTGTATACTCCAATGCCAATTTAAGCAGGCCTGCTACTTATTCTGGACATTTGCCTGCTTACAGAGGGCCTTGAATAGTAGCAGTGAGATCACAGTAAGACACTACGTTGTTTTCATTACCACATGGCTGTTATCACCGCTGTTCATATGGAAAGCAAGTCTACTGGGCATGTTTTTAAAAACAGGTTTTAGTGATTAAAAAGTAACGTTTGTAGTTAGGATAGGAATTCAGATTATTGTTTTTAATTGTTATCTTGGATGAACTGCAAAGTTACGCTTTTAATTTAGTTGTGTAGTAGTTACCAACTTGTTATGATAGTTTCAGTATAAAGAACTGCTCTCACACTTTTGGTAGCACTATTACATTTTTTAATTTATGTGAAATTTTCATTAATTTTTTTTGTTCTTTTCTACACTCAGAATAAAAAATATGTAATTCTTAAATGGAGCAGAGATTGTTTGAAACGACACATGTGTGACAATGATTTTTAAAATTGTTGTCAGTAAGATAAATTTCTTAAACTTTAAAGTGATCAGTGGAAAAACTTGAATGCATAAAATTACTACCCAAGGGCCTTATTTATAATCCAGCTTAAGTTCGGTTATTTTCAAGTATGCGCGATGGCATATGTAAGGAATATATGTGGTATGCCTACCCACACAGCCACCTCTCTGTTTTTATATATAGGAATTTATATAAGTCAAACATGCATCAGACATCCAGAGCATCTTCCAGCTTTATGGAAACCACATCGATTATGTAAATACTTTACACTTCTGGAGGAGGAGGGTAGGGTTGTGATCTGAGTCAAGTTTTTGGTCCCTGCAAGTTAGGCTGCGTCCTGAGTCAGCCCTGCACGGTGAGTCACCGTCTCCTGTGGAGTCAGCCTTCTGGAGAAGATGCTTACTCAGAGGGTCCACCCCACAGTATGGCTCGCTCTGTGACGCACACTATGTGCTTGTAGGGCGAATGCCTTGAGAAGTGACGTTGGAGTCACACGTAGCTCTCCAGACTGTCTTTCTGACAATTATGGGAAATCCTCAGCTCTGGTTTTAGTTTTGGGACATCGTGGGGAACCTGAGGGCAGGCTGCTAGCACCCGTAGGATGAGCGAGCAGCTGTAGGACGCACTTCTTTATCCAGTGTCTGTCAGACGGTGACACGCATGCGTGCAGGCACCCGTGCAAAGCTGCCTCAGTTCTTGGTTCCTGATGACTGCAGGGCCTCCGAGGGTTTCTTCTTCCTCTTGCTATATTGCAATAGGCTATCACCACATGGATTTTATTCCTCAACAAAATATCGTGAGTTTGGGCATCTGTTTCGTGCTTAACATTTTACTCTGAGCATGTGTTCAACTTTTCCTACATGGTAGTTTTACTTTCCTTTGCTGCCATTAAACTGCAGAGGAAGGGTGTGAAACCTGGTTGGGAATCTCCCATCAAGCATAAAAGTAAAAAGGTGGAAATATGGTTTAGGACTTTTTCTGCTGTCCAGAATCACAGGACAGGACTGTGATTAATACCTACACATTTTCATCACTGAGAAAATGAGACAGAAATGCACGAATTGATCATGTGACTCTCCGTTGTGACCTGATTTGGGCCTGATTTGCTGTAACTGTGCTTACCTCCTGTTTGCCTGTGGCAGCATCTCAATGAGATCAGAATTCAGGAGAGTATTTCTATGTGGCAGGCTTTGATGTCAGCCAAACAATACTATACTGGGCTTGCTTTCTGTCAGTAACACTGTTCCGTATAGTGCTGTTCAAATAGGATACTTTGTGTCATTGTGGAACATTAAGAAGGAGTGTGAGATGGAAAGTTTGTGTTACTGTTGATGTATAGCTTAGCAAGGTTTGGTATGGCTGGGTTTTCCAGCTTCTGCTGTGACTCTAATGTCACATTCCTGTGATGTGCTCATGTGTTTGGTAAAATCACCGTGTTACAAAGTTTTTGCTTCTAACATTGGCATAGCTGTTTTTGCTGGGAGTTGAGTATTTATTATGAGGTGATAATGGTCAGGTATCCAGTGAGATCCTAGGTGAGGCCTTATACATCATTCCAAGTGTTAACAGGCACAGAAGGAAGAGGCCCAGTATTTAAGTTAGTATAGCAGACTGAGCTTGCTGATTTGATCTGTTTAAAGCTGGGGAGACTCTAGTTCGTCCCTCTGGGTTCACCCTGCAGTTTCTCCATCCACATGACAAACCGAAGCACCTTCGGTAAAGATGGTGGAAAACAGTTTTTTCTTCCAGCTTCTCGATACTTGGCTCTCTGAGCTTTCATTATAAACATGGTGTTTTAAAGGCACTTCTGACCTAAAATGCTGTTCCAGAACCTACCCTTAGAAAGGGAATATGCTTGACAACAAGAAGGAACCCAAAGGAGGTGTAAAATGTAGAAAATGCGAGTATATATTTTTACTGCCAGTGACACAGGAAATTTCCATTAAGTCATGAAGGAAATTGCAGAACATGCAAATTCATCAACCGTTGTATCTCGGCTGTTCGTGGGAGTCGATATTAAATACCTCAGCCTGCACCTTGCTATTAAGTTGTATCGCATGGTTCAATAGATAAAATATGGACAATGACTGTATGCGAGCAGACTGGGTGTCAGTCGAATTTATAAAACCAGTTTAGAAACAGCCCATATTAGATAACACAGACCTTTCTGGAAAATCTCCAAATGTCATTATAACAGGCTGAGAACTATGAGTATTTAATACATCAGAAAGCCGATGGTCTCTAATTGTGAAAAGCCAATTAATCCCCCATAACCCTTAAATGTTCTTCCATTTTTATATATTAGAATTGTAGTGTACTAATGTTTGTTTTGTAATCAGACAGCCATTCCACTCTTATTATATGAAGTGTCATGAGAATTGGGTTTATTCTGTAAGGTGTGGGTGTAATGCAAATTAGTGACATTGGTTAGGATCTAACTAATACAGTCTTAATTAAATACTGTTTAGTAAAGAAAGTAACACAAAAAGTTTGGTGTTGGGTCCTATGAAATGTGATAGCCACCTCAGAGAAGATGCAGACTGGCTTCCTGTGTGTGAGAGGTGAAGGTGGACCTAGACACATGCAGCTGATCTTGCAGGAGCATCTGGTGAGAGTAGGAGGCAGGCTGGACAGCTAGCTGCAAAGAGATCGACAGATGTGCAGGCAGTGAAGGCTGTTTCACAGCTCTTGGTTTTCAGAGTTGATAAAAAAAAGTTAGGAAACATCTGACCCACTTTATAGTGAAGGAGTTGTGTTGTGCTGTGTTGGGTTGGGTTAGTTTGGGTTGTGCTGTGTTGTGTTGGATTGTGTGTTTTCATGTTAAGGGTCAAACCCAGAGCTTTGCATATGCTGGGAAGTGCTCTGTTGCCCCTGTGTTACATCCCAGCTCCTGGGTGAAGCATGTGAAGTTCAGAAAAACTTGGAATGAATTAACCAAGTTTACACAACAGGGCATGTTTTTAGGAAATTCAGGACAGGAAACCAGGCCACTGTTCCACAGTCACAGCACAGACTTGAAGAAGTAAATTGATTGAGTCAAAATAATGCATCACTTTTGAATTTGATAATATTTGTGAAGATCCGTAGAGGAGAATAGAATGGAAACTAGGAAAGTTTGGAAGAGTGTTTTTAAAGCACCTAATCATTAGTCATGAGGATTGCATGAAAATTTGGGGAATGAGTGAAAGAGCCAGAGCTGGGAGGGAAAGGTAGCCAAGAAGAAACCAAGTGTTTCCAGCTTCCACAGTGAGTGGCTGCCCTGGGCCTCAGATTATCATTGTTATTATCAGGGTTCAGGTGAGTGCTGGATGCCTGTAGATTGTGCACGTGTGTGGATATGGCCTTGCCAAGATGTGCACTTCACACCACAACTATTATGTAATAGCTGCTCTGTATATTTGTTGAGTGATACTCCTGGAAGCTGCCTATGTGTGGAGGTTGAAAAGACAGAATTTGAAGGCCCGCTGAATCAAAGTGCAGCCCAGCTGGAATAGAAGTTGATAAAGACGAAGGCTTTTGCAGTGGCCTGGTTCACAGTGTAGAAAGACAGCCATCTTGTTCAGGGCAGAAGGGGCAAAATGAGGGTGTCAGTGTTGAATTCGTGTGACCAAAACAAAGCGTGTTAGATGTGGAAGGAGGAAAATGCAATTGTGCTTTTGAAAGCAGAAATCACAATAGTTTCATATAATAATTAGGAACTGAACAATTTCCAAATATACTTATTTTGTATTTCTAGCACTTATAGTGTACTAAAATACCCCGAGGGTATTTGTAGTATGATTAAGAAAAAAAAAATCTTCCCGTGAAAACATGGTCACACAGACTGTTATAGTAGCAGGAGTTTGTGTTCTGAAACAAACTCACAGGAAAAATAGTTATATTTGTATAGTTTATATTTTAAAAGCAAATATTGTCCTTTCAGGTTTTATTTTATTTTTTTGAAAAAGCTATATGCTGTTGATACCCTGATATTTTATGAGAAAAGTACATTTTCTTCTCTAGGAGCTCAATAGCTTCTTGAAGGAAGAATGAAAGTAATTTTTCTTTGTTTTCAAATGTCCTTCTTTGTCTTCACTGATGTGGAGACATAAGAAACAGTGGACTTTGAGTTCCAGGCAGGGCTTTCCTGGGCCACCTCCTCTCCTTTCCACTTTGGCTGTAGTTTGATAGTTTGACTGTAGCCTTTGGTGATTGTCGCTAGCTCTTCTTTAGGTGTCCAGCCTCCTTACGTGGCATCCAAAGCTTGGCCCTGTGCTGTCTTCCTTATGCCTACGCACAGCTCAGCCTTCACCTCCCTCTGAGCCTGAGACTCTCAACTCTGACCCTCCCTTCTGTAGATCTCAGGCGTGTCTTTCGTTTTCATGTTGGACCTCCATCTGTGAGCTTCCTCTGGTACCCTAACCCAGACATTCCCCAAACCAGGCACATGGGCACAGCCTCAGAAGGCTGGCTGGCTTTTCAAAATTTCAGGTTGATCACGCTATATCATCATTAACTTTTCCACTCACTGTGTTTGTTCATTCTTGTCTAATTCATCCTCCCTCCCCCTCTCTGCCACTCTCTCTCCCTCTTACCTCTGCTCCCTTTCCTTTTCCCCCTTCTCTCTTTTGAGGTGGTGCCTTCCATTGCTCCCCAATCTGACTTCAAACTCTGGTCAAGTGATTCTGCTCCTGAAGCCTCCCAAGTATTTACAGCACAGGTTTATAGCAGCAACCCTGGCCTTGGTCCTTTAAGAGAAAGCAGTTGCATAATTATTGTGTTTTAATGCTGGGTTAATTGAAAAACTATTGCCATTTTAGGTGTCAAATTGGTTCGCTAACGCTAGACGTCGCCTGAAGAACACTGTTCGGCAACCAGATTTAAGTTGGGCCCTAAGAATAAAGTTATACAACAAATATGTGCAGGGCAACGCGGAGCGGCTCAGTGTGAGCAGCGACGACTCCTGCTCGGAAGGTTCGTCCGGTTTCCATGTCCTGTCTTTGCTTTGACACTGCAGTAAGTTCACCCTAGGCGCCGTCTTAATGATCCCACAAAACATGGTAGTGCCACAGGTTGTTTTTTATTGCATGAGGTAACTTCATCTTTATAAAGCAACAAGAATTACAGCCATTTTTGTTGTTGTTGTTGTTTATAGATTTGTCATGTGGAGGGGGAAAGCATTTTCATTAAAATTAAATACCCCGGGGAACACTCACACGGGTTCCTGCTTCTTTTGACCTGAAAATTAATCTTATAATCTTATATGTTCGTCCTTTGTGCTTATTTGTAATGACTAAGTGTGACAGTTGAGAGCGTGTGCAAATACTAGTTGGTGGTATCTTTCCCCTCAGATGGAGAAAACCCCCCAAGAAATCACCTGAGTGACACAGGCTATAGCGCCCCTGCCCACCACACGGCCATCAAAGCGGAGAGCTCAGCAAGGAAGGCTGGAGAGGGGGCAGAAGCCAGGGCCTCGGAGGACTACGTGTCGCCTCCCAAGTACAAGAGCAGCTTGCTGAACCGTTACCTTAACGACTCTCTGAGCCACGTCATGGCCGCCAGCACGGCCATGACGGGAAGAATGAGGCAGAGGAGCCACTCGGGGTCTTTCAGCTCCAACGAGTTTGAAGAAGAGCTGGTGTCTCCCTCGTCATCAGAAACCGAAGGCAACTTTGTGTACCGCACAGGTAAGCCTGTGCTTTGACGTGATCACGGAGGTCTGTGTGAGGCACGAAGGTGCACCAGAGGAGTGTCCTGTAGCAGATACAAGAAAGTCATAAGGTGCACGGAGTGCCGTAATTCTGGAGTAAAGCCTTTGATTTGTTTTAAACCGGCGCTTTTACAGATACATTCCTCAGTTAGATGGTGGTCTCAGACAGCCTGTGATGTTTTTTTTTTTTTAATAGTGAGGACAAGTGTCTTCATTCTTAGTGATAATTTTAATCATGATGGTAACAGTATTGATTTTTTCATGGTGTGTTTTGTGTGTGCAGCTGTGTGCGGACCCCATATGGCTAGGTTTTCAGGCACATAGTCCAGCATGCGTGGCTCTGTTGAGGTGGGTGCTGGGACCTGAACTCAGGTCTCCATGCTCATGCAGCAGGTACTCTTCACTCTGGGCCGGTTCATCTGCTGGATGATAGCAATATTTAAAGCGTGCATATGCTGCCTCTCTGAAGAAGCCACAGGGTGGAGGAATGTGCTGGATTGTGGCCAGCCATGCGAATGTTTCAGGTTCTGTCTTTTCTTTTACATACTCTTGATTGCTACAAGTGATAGGAAATGAATACAAATTAACACAAGTGCCAGGATTTTCAGAAGGGAAAAACACAAACCTGGATCCAGTTGATTTGGAAATTTCGCTTTCATTCCTGGAAAGTACAAGTAGGGCTGATAAACAGCTTTGAAGATTTTATGTTCATTCCAGAAATAGTGAGCCGATTTCTACCTGCCCAAAGCACTCAGCTGGAGTAGCAGGTTGGCGAAGGTTGTTCTCTTGACTTTAGCTCAGAGAGATTTGCTTTTAAGAAGCATTTGAACAGGGTTACTTTGGAGAAGGGATGGGTGAGGTCTGCATTTGCAGCCTGGCTCCTAAACATACCAGTGAAAGAGCTTTAATGTCAGACCTGGAAAGGAGCGAGCTCTCAGCCTAGCCAGTTACCCAAGATGAGAAAAACAATCGCAGACACACAATGTGTGATCATTAGCTGAGCGGTACTGCACAGGGGTTTTAGGAGGGTCACCTCTGCTAGCGCTGTGATTGGATCTACTCCCAGCAATCACCCTGCAGGTACCACCAATGACTGCCTGTCATTAGCCCTCTGCCTCCAATGACTGCCTGTAGTTCCCTGACCAGTGTCGTTTTCTGCAGACCAGTTATGCTGCTGCCACAGACAATACCGGTATTTCCCCCAAGAATTTATTGATTATCATGTGGCTAACATCCTGGGCAGGTGTGATATATACATTATAGTTTTAGGGAAGACTGAGGTAGATAATCCCTGTCCCTGGAGAATTTTCCAGTAGGATTTAGTTCAAGTCTTTTTTTTAATCAAAAAAAATTATTTTTCAAGATGTATCGTAGGACAGGAACGAGATCAGAAAGAGCACAAGGTGAAATGTGAAGCTGAAGTCCCTGGCCTGAGCAGGCTTCTCAGAGGACCAGCAAGCCTATAGTCACTGTAGAGCTTTAGGGAGGAATCCAAGGGTAGAACACGGAGTCCAGCCTTCTGATTGGTTATCCAGAAATCTCCTCAAGCGTCTGCAGACATGAACAGCGTCATCATTCTGAAAGTCTCAGGACATCCTTTAGATCTGAGTCACCATTTTTCAGTTTGCAACTCTAGTTCCCACATTAAGCCATTCCAAGCACACAGAAATACAAACACATCCTCAGAAGGAGGGACTGGCGTTCACAATTGTCTGTAATGCCAGGCCCATGGGATCTTACACCCTCACACAGACATGCCGTATCACACAGACATGCCATAACACACAGACATGCACATAAAGTAAAAAGAAATAAAATTCGAAAGAAGAAGAAACAAATGTATAGTTAAATTATTGTGAAGGGACCAGGGAGATGGCTCGGTGGCCAGAGCATGAGCCACAAGTGACAAGTGGGGGGGGGACCAGAGTTCAGATCCCCAGCCCCACAGGAACGTCAGCTGGGTGTGGTGGCCCTCCCGTCACCCCAGAGAAAGCCAGCCGGTGAGGCCAGCTCGGTCAGCAGGCTCCGGCATCAACTGAGAGGCCCTTCTGTGGTAGACAGGGCTGCAAGGGATTGAGGGAGATTCCAGATCTCGGTACACATGCACTAGCAATGCACACACACATACAACTATCATGGAGCGCTGCGAACAGCTCTTTGACAGTATATCTTGTGTAACTGTGTGCACAATACATTTATGTCATCCCTGAAAATGAATGAGAAATTCATGGGTTAGGAAAGTTTTACAAGTGACCAGAATAACTCGGGAAAAAGTCAGGATTTTAGTGAACCCAGTGCTCCAAAACTGAGAAATGATTGAACCAGTGGATTTTGTTTTTGTTTTTGTTTTTGTTTTTTTTTCAAGCTTTGAGTAAATAAATCCTCTTGTTCTACACGTTTTCTGGAACATTTAAAATTATAGGAAGTGTCTCAGTTTTAAAATGGAAATATAATTCTAATCCCAGACCAGATTAAGGTAATCCGAAAGTCTTTTTGTGGTACAGAGCACTGAGCTAGGTGAGAGCTTTTTCCAGTTCAGGCTCTTCAAACCGGGGGAACATGGAACGCAGCAATGACAGTGCAAGCGAGTAAGGGTGCGTGCGCAGGCGCGGCACAGGTTTCTTAGAAGGAAAGTGCTGTTGGTGGGGTGAGGTGGGCAGCAGCTGTTGAGGAAAAAAATGTGTCTTACAAACATGTGTGTGCTACCCAGTAAAAGCAAGGTCACGTGTGTGTAAAGTGCCTGTTCCACTGGGTCTTTTGAAAACGTGTGTGCTTTTCAAAGGTGACAAAACACAAAATGCTGTGCTTGCGAGCCATGCTTTTCAGACTTAGATATCTTGGCTGTTTTTCTTAATCCATCCCAGAAGTGCTTGGACCTAATTAAGCACTGCCCATAGACTAAGCTCTCTTTAGAAATGCAACCAGTGAGAACGAGACCTCGGCACGTCAGCTCTTCCATGCACGTGTGTAAACTTAAAAAGAACAGCATGATTTCTTTCCCCTTCATCATGTTCAGTCTTGGAGCATTGAGAGAGAGACCAAACGCCTAAAAGTGTTATGCAAAGCTCTAGGCCAAACAGGCAATAGCTGTGTTTGGGTGGCTGAATGATACCGCTAGCGTGTATGTGTGTGTGGAAACAGAAGCTCGGGGGACTGGGCCTGAGCACTTTCTGAGTAACTGCTGTGGCTTTCCTTGGCATTGGAGTCCAGGCCAGATTCCTTTATTTCCATCTGGTTGGGTCTTTCTCCTCATCAGGACAGAAATGTTCAAAATCTGCCATTCACTCACTCTCCTGGTTGTTGTACGAAGACCTTAAGTCCATTTTACATGAACATTCTAAGGGAGATTTGTTCGTCTGTCTAAACCAGGCGATTACATCTCCCTGCCTGCTTTCTGGTGTTGTTTGTTTTGTTTTTACTGCTATCTAAGAATGTGCTTCATTAAGAATATGAAATCAGGACTCGAAATGAAAGTTTGGTGTGTGGAAGGATCATGGGGAACTGATTTTTATTTTTTCCAATTCTTTTTTTTTTTAAGACAGAGGCTCTCTGTGTAGACCAGCCTGGCCTAAAACTCTGAGCTCTGCCTGCCTCTGTGTTTTGAGTGTTGGCATTAGAGGTGCTACCACCACACCGGTCTTACTAAATTCTTGTTAAATCTTATTAATAAGAGAGTCTGGGTTTTGAAGAAAAAAGTATCAGTAACACGTGGATGTTTTGTTGCTTTTTATATAGAGATTATTACTGTGTTTTTGCAGCCTTGGGCATTATGCCAAGGCCGTACCAGGTCCTCAGGAAATAGTCACTGAAACACTTTCAGTGCAACTGATCAGCGTTCCCAATCTTATAAACACAGTGAAGTGACAATGAAGGCAAGCAGTCGCTCCGTATGTCCGCGGGAAGAAGTCCTGTGAACTTAAACAGCGATTCGTTTTTGTTGTGTTAGGCTAATGACTGGGAAATTTCAGGTAGTTGCTGGAGTGAATTTTGGTTACAAACCCAAGCTTCTGGTGCTGAGGTGGATCCAGGGCCTCAGGATAAAGCTTTCCGGTCATCATTTGTCCCCTGTCCCATCTCTTCCTTATACCCTCCACCGGAGACCAACTAACTGTGCTGCCTTACAAAACAAGTCCTCATTAGTGCCTTGCCTGCACCATCTCAGTTTGATTCCTGCCTCCAGACCAAACCTATCTTCCCTGTGGAAGGAGGGGGAGAAGCTTCTGAAACCTGTGGAGGACCCCAGGAAAGCCTAGAAACAAACCTTAAGGACATCTGCTTTCTACTTGGCTAGAGAGCAAGGCGGGGGAGTGAGGGAGGTGTGCGTGTGTCTGTGTGTGTATGTTTATGTGTGTATGTGCTGATGTGTGTCTGTATGTGTGTGTGCACGCCATGTTTTGTCTGTGTGTTTATGTGTGTATATGTTTGTGGGGAGGGGTGTCTGTGTGTGTGTGTGTGTGTGTGTGTGCGCGTGTGTTCTCGGCTCACGAATGAACCTCCTTGGAAGTGACTGGGACGTTGAGACATTTCTCTGAGTCCCACTGTCAGTATAAAGTTCATCTTTGTAAGAGGCTGAGCGTTTTAACTCCGTCTTGTTAAGCCGACTTAATTAGACACATCTGGCCTAGACAAAACATCCAAGGCCACTAGGACTGTTTTCTGTGTGGTGTGAATTAGTCATGTTTAGCTTTTCCTGTGCCTGACTGAGGTGAATGTCCCCAAATAAAGGGAAACATAGAGAGCACAAAGAAGTCATGTTCTTGGTGCGTGGGACACTTGGAGATGTGGGAACTGATTGGACCGCCTGCCGTGGTTGGAGAACTGAAGCCAAACGAGAGAGCAAGGCAGTGGGGTCGCCGGAGAAGTACACAAATGGTTGTGGAGAATAAGGGCCAGCTGCCATTTCTGAAGGTTTTTCCTGGCTGGAGGTGACCCGTGGAGGGATAAGATGTTCCTTTCTCTCCTGTTCCCTGCACACTCATGAACGCTGGAATTTAAGCTGGTGTCTCTAGTAAGGTCCAGGTGTTCTAGAACCCAGCCGTCAGGTCCGCCTGGATGTCACCTCACTCTGCTTCTGACAGCTGAGGAATTCTCTTCACAAACGAGTCCATTCTGCCTATGGCTCTTCTGTCCATCGTCACTCACAAGCGGGGCACAAGGGCCAGGAACCCTGTGCCAAAGCACACTTCTCAGTGTGTGTAAAGAACCAGAGGGAGGGGTTTCGGAGATGCCCTGAGTGGCTGTTGCCGTGGTGAGAACCAGTGTGACAGGTCTGTGTTAGAAATGCCCAGGTTTGTACTGGCGCCGTGCGGCTGTGTGAGGGCAGTGCGGGAGGCTCTGTGTGCACGTGACATCTCGCTTTGGATCGCATAGATCAGAATTTCTTCTTTGAACAGTTTTCTTTCTCTTTGTTCCATTTTGTTTGTGTGTGTGCGTGTGCGTGCATGCGTGCGTGCGTTACAATTTGCCTGCTTCTTGGTGAAAGTGTTGAGCTTTGCCGTTTAGGAGTATTCAGAACAAGGCAACAACAGTTGATGGACTCCAGCAGAAAACAGTGAGACCATCTACCTCCAGCGAGCCAGTGACTTCTAAAGGAGGTTTGGACGTTTGCCCACATGGTTTGGGCTTGGACCTTACCATCTGGCAAGGAGGAGATAGTCAACATGAAGGAAATTCCAAGATGGCAGAAATTTAAGTATAAATGTAAAAGTACAGACTTACCTGCTCCTCTGACACCAGAATATTAAACATTGCTTTCAGCGTGTGTCCTAAGAACCCTTCTTTTCTCGTGTGCTTCCTGCCTCACCCGAGAGCTTTGTTAGGTTGTTATTTTCTAGGGTTAAGATCAAACTCAGGCAGTTGTCTTGCTGAACCTACCACTGAGCCATACTCCTTTCCCTCCAGATGTTTTTAATTTATTTATTATTTATCACAGCTTACTCACTTTGTATCCCAGCTCTAGCCCCCTCATCTCCTCCCAATCCCACTCTCCCTCTTCTCCTCCCATGCCCCTTCCCAAGTCCACTGATAGGGGCAGTCCTTCTCCCCTTCCATCTGACCCTAGACTATCAGGTCTCATCAGGACTGGCTGCAGTGTCTTCCTCTGTGGCCTGGTAAGGCTGCCTCCCCACCCCCTCAGGGGAGGTGATCAAAGAGCCAGCCACTGAGTTCATATCACAAACAGCCCCTGCTGTCCTTACTAGGGAACCCACTTGGAGACTGAGCTGCCATGGACTACATCTGTGCCTAGGTTATCTCCATGAATGATCCTTGGTTGGAGTATCAGTCTCAGAAAAGACCCCTAGGCCCAGAACTTTTGGCTCTGTTCGTCTCCTTGTGGAGCTCCTGTCCCCTCCAGGTCTTTCTATCTCCTCCTTCTTTACACAATGGAATACTATTCAGCAATTAAAAACAAGAAAATCATGAAATTTGCAGGCAAATGGATAGAACTAGAAAAGAACATCTTGAGTGAGGTAACCCAGAAGCAGAAAGACACACATGGTATATACTCACTTATAAATGGCTATTAGCTATATAGTACAGGATAAACACACTAAAATCTATACTCCTAAAGAAGCTAAACAACAAGGAAGACCCTAGGGAAGATGCTTAATTCTCATTCAGAAGGGCAGACAGGATAGACATCAGAAGTAGGAGAAGACAGGGAAGAAGACAGGAGCCTACCAGAGAGGGCCTCTGAAAGACTATACTGACCAGGGGATCGAAGCAGATGCTGAGACCCATAGCTAAACTTTGGGCAGAGTGCAGGGAATCTTATGAAAGAAGGGGGAGATAGAAAGACACCCCACCCCCAGATCTTTTAAAAATTCATTCTAACTTTTCTGTTCAGAACTCTCATGGTTCACCACAAACCCTAAGTGGACCCTAACTTCTGTGTGTAAAGAACACGGACTTGTTTTGAAGGGAGTGGGGCTCTCCTAGTTACTTATTTCAAAGCAGTAAGATTTCAAATAAGGATTTCTGACCATTGGGTAAGATCATGGCCACATTAGACAAGGTTTTTTAGTAAGCATTCAGTGATGGCCATGATTGCAAAAGTTACTCACAGGGCTTATGTGGAATGGAGCAAATTGATGTTGGAATTTATATCAGCTTTATAGGTTTACTTGAAATATAGAAATGGACTTACAGAAAGTGTCCCAGCCATTGTGAAGAACTGAAAAAGACAGGCAGAAGAGAGAGACAGACACACACAGAGACATACAGAGTTCTACAGAGACTCCGTATGTATGACTCACCCTTTTCTACCTCATGAGTACCTGAGAAAACCAGAGCAGAACTCTGAAACTGTCAGCCTGAGAGAAGCAGCATGGCTTGCAGATGAACCCAGAGTGGGATCTTAGCTTGGGGAAGGTACAGAATTTTTTTTAAGAACTGCATTTGACATATTTGTCCCTTTTTTTGTAATATTTACCCAGATATCAATACTAATTTCATACTTGTCTGAATGTAAACAAACAAGAGATGTTGTGGGGTTTTCTCCTAAAATTATTTCTGTGTTTGAGTGTGGGTGTGTGTGTGTGTGTGAGTGAGTGTAAGTGCATGGCCACGGAAGGAATTACACATGGCAGCTGGAGAGCAGTTTTGTGACGGTTGAGTCTCCTTCTACCTTTACGTGGGTTCTGGAGACTGCCAAGGGTGCCAGAGGTGGGCTGCAAGCACTTTTACCAGTCATGCCATCTTGCCATCCACAAACTGTGTTTTGTTTTGTTTTCATTCATTTACTTCTTTACTCACTTTACAGCCTGATTGCAGGCTCCTCCCTTCTTTCTCCCTGTTCCACCCTTCCACCCTCCTCCCCCACTCCTCCTTCCCCTTCTCCCAGAGCCTCCTCCCACGGGTACACACACCCCCCACCCCCCACTCCCCCCCACCCACCCCCACCCCCGCACATCAAGTCTCAGCAGGACTAAGAGCATCCTCTCCTACTGAGTCCAGACAAGATAGCCCAGCTAGGGGAAAGGGATCCAAAGGCAGGCACCAGTCAGAGAGGCCCCTGCTCTAATTGTTCTGGGACCCACATGATGACCAAGCTGCGCATCTGCTGCATATGTGTAGAGAGTTTAGGTCCAGCCCATGCATGCTCTTTGGTTGGTGGTTCAGTCTCCGTGAGCCCCCATAGGCACAGGTCAGTTGATACTGTAGGTCTTGACCCCTCCGGCTCCTGGTGTGTTTTGAAGTGCAGGCTCATTGTTTTTCTCTCCCTCGGGTAGTGATTTCAGCTGCTTTGCATGAATTGCAAGTTCTCAGTGGCCCCAAATGTGTGCTGTATTGACTGAGTTTTTATAAGCTTCCTAGCACTTCAGGTAGTAATAGATTTGCTACATAAATATTTCTTAAGTGACTGAGCTGTTGTTTTAATGATTTGGTTTGTTCTTCACATTGACATTTAAATGTTCATTGGTACGTGTTGGTCTGTGTTTATCATCAGGACAAGAGAAATAAAAGGATTCTGAGTAAGTTTCAGTTAAGGAAACCCCAGATTTTTAAAGAAAGAAACATACATTTTTGGAACTATGGAAAGCTTAGATAAAAACGAAGATCAGATGAGTTTCTAAGATGAAAGTGATTGGATTTTAAATAAAAGAAACTTCCAGGAAATTCACAGGTAACAAGCAGGAGAGTTCCTAGTTGAAAACCTTCACGAGTGAAGCAAACATTCAGCAGACGTGTCTGTCTACACTGAGTACATAGTCTTGGAGACAAAGTGAGATTTAGACCCAGTCGTTAAAGTCCGTCTGTCATTTCCAGGGCGACGAGAATCGAGAGTAAACTTTTGCCTTTTTAAGAATTACTGGAGTTGAGGATGTATCTTAGAACACACGCCTCCCACGTATGAAGGCTTAAATTACATCTTAGAACAGGAGACAGTTCATGCAGAGACCTTACATTCCTCCTCGTTCTTACATTGAATCAGGAGCCCATGCGTTTTTATCAATTTTCCTACTAAAAACAGGTTTGTGAGCAGGAGGCTTCGGCCCGCAGGAACATTCTCTGTGCTTCACCCTGTGTGTCAGCAGGCTCAGCACAACTAGCTTCTGATGCTCAAACTTGCCGCGGCCAGCCTCCTGGGCCGTCCGTCCCTTGCATGTGCTTGCCTGTGTCAGTGTGTTTAAGGCTGTGTCAGTGTTTCCATTAAGAGACTTTTCATTCCCTGGGGTTTCTAAATAAGTCATTAAAATTCAAGCCAAATTCAAACCCTGGTGTAAAAGGCTCTCCCCACCCCTTCCTCTATGCATAGGGAACCTAAGCCAATAACCCCCACTCACTCGAAGTTTCGTTAGAAGCTTTGACTCTGTGCACAGCAATGAGCCTAAGTGACATCGGCACCACTGTGTGGAGCCAAGACCAGAGAAGGTGTAGAACGTTCTACGGCCTGTGAAAATAAGACGCTCTGTTTAATGAACGTGAACGGACAGAACGTGAAGTCTATCTCTCTCTCTCTCTCTGTCTGTCTCTCTGTGTCTGTCTGTCTCTGTGTGTGTTTCTGTCTGTCTGTCTGTCTCTTCCCTTCCTCCCACCCTCCCTGATCAGTTACTCTTAGTCTCCACACTCCTGCTTCCATCCTTCCTTTGTCTCTGAAACTCAGCAGGTATTTTCTCTCTAAACGTAGCTTTGGGGTCGCAGAGGCTTTACTCTGGGTAAATACGTACTTTCTGGCAGCCCTTCGAAGTTTTAAGGCCTCGTGTTCTTGTTTTCTGTGATTTATTAGATCATTGATAGCTGTGAGTCTCCAGGAAGCAAAGGCAGATAATAAACCTGTTTATCTAAGCAGGTTTTTTTTTCCTCCTTGGAACATTTTTCCTTGCTCCTGCAGGTTGATGGAGGACGGCATGTTTAAAAAGCAGTTGTGTGCTGACCCCTGATGGCTCTGTTACACTTTCTGTGTGGTGCGCCAAAGGGGCTGATGGTCAGGACTTTCCTGCTGGCTCCTCAGATTCTGTCTCCTACTTCCTGATGAGGAAATGTCTTTGGGTGCTACGTTCACACTGTGGGAGCCTGCGGTCACGACTGGGAACGGGGCCAGTGCTAACAGCACCTTAGTTTGCTGGTTCTGAGATGTGGCTTAGTCTCAGGCTTAGGCAGCAGCACGCTGTCTTGCTTTCAACAGTCTGAGAGCACTCAGACAAGGGAATCAAGAACTTTCTCCAGTCCAGGGCAGAGCAGTTCACGGTCCTGGAGCTCCTGTAAAGGAACACTTGTGGGCACTTCCCCAAGTCAGATTGGAAGCACCTCAACAGGTCAGATTGGGAACACTCCCTCAGGTGGGATGAGGAGCACTCCATAAGGTCTGTATGGGGAGCACTCCCTCAGGTCATATTAGGAGCACTCCATCAGGTCAAACTTGGAGCTCAGATTGGGAGGGTTTCCTAGAGTCAGGTTGGGAGTATTACCTCAGCACTTCCTAGGGGTCAGGTCTAAGAGAACTAGATGAACTTTAAACTGTACTAGCTCAGGACACTGGAGAACATTGTATCCACTGACCCTGTAGCCATGGCTACATGGTTCTTCAGGATCTTCTGGAACTGCATGACTATGGACAGGGTTAAAAAGCGCCTCACTGCTGGCTGACATTTTGGAGCATTTTCAATTCTGTGATAGAAACAAACGTCTCTGGTAGAAAGAATGTATTGGTGTGTGTGTGTGTGTGTGTGTGTGTGTGTACACTTGTAGACATGTGTATCATAAAACAGATTTTGCCTTTGAATACTTTTCATTCAAATGAAGTGGATTGCTGGTTTGTTTGTTTGTGTGTTTGTTTGTTTTTAATAAAAGCAATGCAAAGAGGAGTATATCAGGAATGAAAATACCAGAATGAAAACACAAAGAACTCAAAAAAAAAAAAAAAAAAAAAAAAAAACAACTTTAAAACACTGGAAAGCAGTGGGAGACAAGTATCCACACAGTGAGCTTTCCAAGGGACATGCTGCTCTGGTGTTTTCACATAGCTGCCTGTGCGCTGAGAACGTGTTGTCCCTTCACCCGAGCCAGGCTCAGGCAATGGTGGACATGGCTCAGTATGCAGGCCTGTTAGGAGTAGGAATGCCCTGTTCTGCCAAGACTGTCATTATGACCCTGAAATGCGCCCTTTTGGGAAGGGCCAGAATTCGGAGGCTGCCCTTCCAGCTTCCACAGTGATTTAGACAGCAGATGCGTTAGAAGGCAGTGTGGTATTTAGAACCATTTGTCATATGGCTTCAAGGCAAAAAAAAAAAGCCCAACCTCTCTGGCCACATCAAGAATTCCTTCAGCATTACTCGGCCCTACATTTCTAAGTGTAAAAACCCAGGCCTGGAGTGGCCAGCGCCTCAGACCTCTGCTGTGATGTCTCAGCCGCCGCGTGTGGCACTGCCGGCTTGCTGTTGTGGGTGCCCGTCCTCGTGGCCTCCCTGCCTTGCAGCAGAAGCCACGCCGGAGGATGTTAGTGCTCCCTTGTTCACTTGCCGCTCTGGTCCCATCTGCAGGGCTCTGTTTGCCTCCCTCCCAGCCGTCACTCTCCGTCACTCTTCTGTGGGCTGTAAATGTGTCTGGCTGGACCGAGAGTCTTGTCACAGCCTCGCCAGGAGCGCATGGCCTTATTTCAGCCCTGTCTCCTGGGTTCCTTTATTTTAGATCTTTGAAGAAATACAGCCCCAGTTCGGACTTTTTTCACATCTCACGGGGACCACAGTTTCTCTAACCTGTGTCCTTCCTCTCTGAGGTTTTTCTTAATGTATACTTTCCCCCCTTAAACTCTGCTGGGAAAATATAAACATAAATCCTCTGGAATAGTAATGGTCACCTGTGCTCAAAGATGTCTGAGAACTATTTCACTGTGGATGAAGCTTTAAGGCTTCATTTATAGATGCAATAACTTTCCTCATATATATATATGAGGAAATATATATATATTCTTTATATATAAACTCAGTTTTTGTTTTCATGACATCTACCCTGAGGCACTATTCCTGCTCACAGCTGGCAACACTCGGAGCATGATACATTCCACAGAGAAGCCCAGGGGAGCAGGCTTGTCCAGCCTGCACTCAATGTCCCTTACTGCTGTTAAAAATGACAGCGCACAGGCCTAGAGAGGGGCTCTGTTGACACATTCCCGGTTGAATCATTATTTTTATCGTCGCTCAACACCTGTAGCCTCTGCTGAGGTTCAGAAAGCAACCTTGCTGGACTAAGATTCTCTCTCCAGCCAGAGCCTCCTTCCCTGACAGGAACAAATAGCCTGATTGCAGGTCACAGGCTGGAAAAGCCAAGCGGTGTCTTAGGCTGAGGAGGTCTGGGGGATCCAGAATGGCTGGCAGTGGGTATGTGTTCTAAGGTGAGTCCCCTTACCAACCCAGGCCACCAGTTCCTGTCACTTAAGTCACAAACATGGTGGTGGAGTCTACAAGTGACACACCTCTGAAAGTCAGTGGCTCTACAAAAGGCGTAAGAGAGAGGGACACACGCAGAGAGAAAGGCACAGGCGGATGCTACCCAGGATAAGCAGAACTGGGGATCCGAGCAGCAGGCCAGGGCCACATGGAAGGACTGTTAGGTCGCATGAAACCTTCCCCACCAGAGGAGGACTTTGGGTCCCCGGGGTGTGACAGGAGCTCAGAGGGCTCATCTGTGTCTGTCAGGGTGGGGTTTGTGTGGTGTGTCATTTTAAAAAGATCTAGCCAAAGCCTATAGACATCTGCCGTTTTCGCTGATATTTTAAACACTTAAATTGTATAGCACAGCTTATACTCTATCCTTAGAATTGATTTTTGTAACTTATATGAGGTAATGATATGACTTGGGTGTTTACTCATTTATTTATTTTCTGTTTATTAATATTTTTTTTAGGCAGAGTCTTACGTAATCCCAAACTCTCTCTATAACCGAGAATAACCTTGAACCCCTAATCCTTCTGCCTCTTGCTTCTAAGGGCTGGGATTTAACTTCCCCAGTGGACGGTCAGTGCACTGACTGAGTGCAGCAGAGTTCCTAGCTGACTAGAAAGGCTACCTTTAGTGTGTGTGTGTGTGTGTATGACGTGTGTTCACTTCATTAGGATGCCAATTTCTTTTTTTAATTTTTTATTAATTACACTTTATTTACTTTGTATCCCCCCTGTAGTTCCTTCCCTCCTCCCCTCCCAATCCTTCCCTTCTTTTTCCTCCTCCACGCATGCCCCTCCTCGAGTCCACTGGTTGGGGAGGTCTTCTTTTCCTTCCTTCTGAAGGCTGTGAGTTTCTAGCTGGCATTGATTGTGATCAGAGCTAATCTGCTCAGTGTTCAGCAGCAGACCACTCTCCCAACTCTGCTTTAATAGACCATTTTGGCATTTAGCAGCATAGCCCATCTTCATTTCTCCTTGACATACTCTCCTCTAGGTTCTTAAAAGCTCAACTTCCAGCTGAACTTTTGAGTAAGTTTGACGAGTTTCATTAAAAATATTCTTGTTAGAAATCAGTTTGATATCACTTTGAATATTAGTCTCACAGTGAGCATTATTAGTTTGGAGAATATTTTTTTCTTTACCATATCACATCTTCTGGCCAACTTTTATGACATTCAAAAAGTTTGCATACTTTATATATGATATGCATATTTCTCATGAAATTAATTACTAAATATTTGATGTGTGTGCTTAACTGTTCCATTATATGTAATTTCTTGACAATTTTTGATGTCCTAATAGCTAACCCTGATACATAGAAGAGCTATTGCATTTTGTATATTTTCATTATAGCCAAGTGGAGTTTCAAAGTGCACAGTATCCTGTTCAGATACTGTTTTGTACGTATCCTCTTTTCTCCCTCGCGCCCCTGTAATTGTGCCATAGTCGTGATTCTCCCAAACACCACTGGATAGCAAACATTACATATAATTGTTCTTATATTTTACCAGTAAGTATACCTGCAGAAGGCTTTGGTTATCAGAAACCAAGAATAAGACAACTACAGAGTAAAGGAATTCTTCAGTCACTCCAGTGATAATAAAATCATATAATCATAAATATATTATCATTTGCACGTACAAAGTACTGTCTCCACAGTCCTTAAAATAATTCTCTAGATCTTTTAATCCATTTGTGCTATTATTTTAAAAGTAAATTTCCTGTGTTTAATGTCCTTGAATTCTTAGAGAAATTTTTATTTCATCATACTATATCATTTTTTCAAAATATTTCTGAATTCAGTTTACATTCTGTTAGCAAATACTCATTTACATTCTATTAGTAAATATTCTAGTTTTACATCAAGATTCTCGCGCAAGATTTGCCTGTAGTTTGATGTCATTCTGGTGCTCTTACACAGCTCTAGTCAAAAAGAGTTACGCTCAGCTTTTGGAAAGGACTGGAAAGTACTTTACCTTTTTTATTATTCTGGAAACTTTGTTTATTTTTAAAAAATACCTTTATTCAATTTCTTTTTTTTATTAATTACACTTTATTCACTTTGTATCCCCCCATAAGCCCCTCCCTCCTCCCCTCCT
>NW_026596117.1:23056356-23091008 GCF_907164565.1 Psammomys obesus | reverse complement strand
CTGTGATCCACTGAGGTGACATTGGTCTGTGATCCACTGAGATGGCATTGGTCTGTGATCCACTGAGATAGCCTTGGCCTTGAGCTGTTGAGAAGAACTTGACTGTGAGTCATTGCTTCTCTGCTTTTCCCATTATTCACCTTTCTCCTGTATGTCATAAACATATTTTTATCTTTCACGTTACTAGTTTGGGCTGCAGTACCGTCCGCATTTATTAACCAGCTTGATTCTGAGGTTGCTGCCTTTTATTTTGGTGTCTTCTTCTCATCTTTTTATCTTCTGTCACAGTAAGAACTTTAAATGTCCCTGAGTCAACAGTGTAGGGGGATAGTGGGACCTCTGGGAGGTGAGGCACAGGCAAAGAAAGTTGAACCTTTGGGGCTTCCCTTGAAGGGACTATCGGGATTCTGGCCCTCTCCCTTTTCTTTCTCCTCCCCTGGCTGCCACAGGGTGAACAAATTTGTTCTTCTGAACAAATTGGTTCTTCAGGACCCAAAATAATAGAAGCAACCAACCAGGGACGGAAACCGTGAGCCAGACAAGCTTTCTGCCTTTGAACTTGGTTTTGCATCATGCATTTGATCATAATGATAAGCACAACCACATGTTATCACTCAGTTTCCATAGCAGTTGTGACCTGTGGAGAGAGCAGAAGTTACTTGAAAATATTTTCTCACACACACACACACACACACACACACACACACACACACCCTTTTCTCTCCAGCAGTTGAACCAGGGGTCATGCTTGCTCAGCACACACTACCACAGCACTCCACCTGCAGCTCTTGATAGTTTTAAAGCCTCTGTTAAGAGCCTTCTTTCCTGACCTATGTAAGGAATATTTAGGATACTGGTGGTCAGGTGACCTGTTAGGCTCTCACGGAGTGAAGGAGGCAGGAAGGTGTGGCATTCTGCGGGTGGGTGTCCTTGAACTGGTCACTCTCGTGGTTCTCGTGGACCCCTCACTTCTGTGTGTGCACTTCTGACCAGTCTGTTCTGCATTCTGTTGGAAGGAGCAGTCTACAGCCTGCTCACCTGTCCAGCTGGGGCTGCCTGTTGAGATCTCTGCACCAGGCCGTCTGTATCTCCTCGTCCATGGCTTCTCGACTTCTCAGATTTGACAATGATTCTTCTGATTGCTTTCATGCATTGTTACGTACATATTTGATCTTACATCCTCTAATTTTAATATCCTTTTAAAGGACAAATGAATCAAACACTCAGTGTACCAGCTTCAAAGAGAACTCTGTACACCGATTGAGTAAATGATTAACGCCTTAGAACCGATGCACACTCCCTGGCTGGCGTGTCTAACCTGCGATATGACAGGAGGACAGAGCCTCCTGGGAGCTTCAGATATGGAAAACGCAGCACAGTGAACAGGAGAGACCCTGCCCACTCTCAGGTCCTCTGAGCCCCAGATGTGTGATATGGGGCACGCACACACATGCGCTGTTTTAAAAATTAAAAATTTGCCGGTGAGATGGCTTAGCTGTTAACAGTGCCTGCTGCTCCTCCAGAAGATCCAAGTCCCATTCCCAGCACCTGCGCTCCGCTCACAACTTCACACGGCTCCAGCTTCACAGAATACAGCACCTTTTTTTGGTCTCTGTGGGCAGCCATGTGTATGTGGCACGCACACACACATACAGAGAGAGAGAGAACCAGTTTTAATTCTTTTTTAACATTTTAATAGCAAAGACTTCCTAAATTACATTGCTTCTAGAAAAACTTACTTGAATTAAACGCGCCTATAGTTACAGCAACGTGGCGAGGGGTACGCCACAGTTTCACCCTTCGAAGTACATGCCTTGGCATGCTACTGAACTTGGACTCTTCCTCTTTACTTAAGCGTACAGAGGAACGTGCTAGAAACTCACTTTTCTTTTTGACTTCCCACGGAAAACTTTTTAAGTTCTTTGAGGAGAAACTGGTGGGAATTTTTAAGGGAAAACAAGGAACTATGAATTCCACTACTTTCTGCCAATGTTTCCTTCAAGGAGAGTGATCAATAAATGGAGCATTAAGTATCACGTGTTTCAAATGTTTTTTTACCCTTATGTCCTTGAGTTACTTTGTGGCTTTAGCTGTAAGTGTAGTTAACAAAGATCACCCAGGGAAAGCAATGGGAGGGAAGGGTCACGGGGTTTGAAAAGCATCGTATTAATTAAAAGACATGCTAAATTTGGCGTGCGTGCCTGACTTGTAAATGTCAAAAATATATTTGTTTTCCCTCGCAGCTTGCCCCTCTTTCCTTCTTCCTCCCTTTTTCTGATAATGGCATGTGTTGTGTCTTCACAGAATAGCCCTGCTTAGTCCCCCGTGTTTGGTTTGACTCTGACGTGTCCAAGAATATATTTCACAGTAATTCTGTGTCTCTAAGCAGTGATAAACCGGCCTCCGGCTATTTTTCTGTGTGTTTTCTTTCCTCCTTCAGGAATATAAGGCTGATCCTCCTTCTCTTGTCACCACGGCGGCAGCGGCAGCAATAACACAGGCCACTGTCCCCAGGTCTTTCTAAGGCTGGATCTTTTCTTCACTGAACAACTAGCATTTCTAGTGTCCTTTACTTGCAGTGAACTGCTTTCGTCTTTCGGTGCCATGTGTTTTCCCCTCCTTCCCTGTGTGACATAGCTACTGCTTTGATCCATCCTTGAAGACCGTGACTCCTGCTGCTGCGGCAGGTTTCACCATGGAAAGGAAGCACAGCCACGTATCGGAGTTCATCTGAGTCAGGGATTGCAGCAAACTCTTCACAGAGCTTTTCCGAGGAAGACGGGGATCGGAACTAGCTTTTTTCTTTGCTTTGTATTCCTTTTTATCAATTGACGAGCAGTAAGTCCATCCATTTATGAAGTGTGAGGTGATGTTTGATACAGTATACGTGGAGACCAATCAGATCACGGGCATTGCCTCGAATGTGGTTTGAACAGTTAAGGGCTTCTCAACCTGTCTGATATACACAGCACACTTGTTGCTAACCATGCTTGATTCTCGGCCTTGGATTGGCTGGGTCAGGCTTTCTGTGGACTCTCATGCTGTTTCCTCTGATGGAGTCATTTACATCTCTATCAACAAGGTACACAGGGCTGCTTTGGGCCACAGTGTCTCTAGTCCTTGTTATATATTTTGATAATAGACACCATAATTGATAATGAAGGGATTTTGTGGTTTAATTTACTTTTATCTTATGCTTAAGTGACATTGAACATTTCTTAATATATCTTTGGCCATTTGTATATCTTCTCTTGAGAAATACCATACAAGTCTCTTTATGTTTTGTTTTGTTTTGTTTTTTTGTCGTTTATTTGTTTTTGTTTTTTTGTAATATTTGATGGGGTTGATTTCTTGCTGTTGAGGAGCTGGTCCTTTTTCTGTGCTTGGATATCAGACTGTTCTCTGGTAGATGATTTGTACTTTGACCTACGTAGCTGTTTTAGTTTGCTGACAGTCCCACTCACCTCGTTCTTCCTTCGTCACCTGTGCTCTGGGGTTCATATCCAAGAATCATTGCCTCCATGTGTCATGGGGCCTTCCTCCTAGTTTTTTTTTTCTAGCAGTTTTATGGTTTCCTTTAAGTCCTAAAGGGTTTTCTTTCCCAGTGATTCCACACATCCTTTGTTGGAGATGCTCCTTGTCAGTGGCGCACCCCAACGTTTATCCTAAAAGAATAGAAAAAGAATGACAAGGAAGAATGCCAGAGGGTGGCTTCGGGTCATCATGCCCATGTCGCCATGGAGAGAGAGCTTGCATGCATTAGGCGAGAAACGAGGCAGCAGAGGACACGAGGCGTTGTGTGTTGCCTTGTTAACAGTGCGGGTTTCTGAGCCTGGTCACAATACAAGAACAGTTCTGTGCCTGTGAAATAGTTTTCTACTTCCGCATAACGAGTTACCAGAAACATTGTACAGTGCCATTGTCTGGAGGCCGGAAACTAGTACAGAATCGCTGGTGTCCCTACTCAGGCTCTCACAGGCTACCCTCTGGATGTCAGTCATTTGGTTTCTGCTGCTAGCACAAGCAGAAAACCGACATGCAGATTGGCTTACACCATTGGCAGAATTTATTTCCTTGTGGTTTTAGGACTGAGGTAAACATTTCCTAGCCCTTGTGATTCCACAGAGTTCTCTGGCCTCTTCTCTGGCTTCTTGCTTTTTTCAAATAGCATCACTTGGACGCCCTGCCAAACATGGCTCTCTCTGATTCCCTCTTCCCTTTAGCCAGCAAAACCTTTGCATTTAAGTTGACGCCGCTTTAGTGGACCCACCTACTCTCTATTTGGGGTCAAGTAGTTGGTGACCTTAATGGAATCTATAAAGTCCATTCCCATATAACATAACAGACTTGTCTGGCACCAAGAACAAAAGTTCTATAGGGCAGTATTTTACCTTCCATCTTGTAGACCACAAAATAAGAAGATTCTGAAAGGTTTTTCTCATTCCTCCTCCAATGTACAGATGATAAATATAGTATTAAAGCAACCAAAGCCTTTTAAACATACATTATCAAACGTATACTGTTTAAATGCTCCTGGTCTGGCCAGTCTACAAACTGAATAATGAGAATCCATCAAAATAAGTAAGTTCAGATTTGTGTTTCATTTATCTGCATGTAAGCTTCCATCCCTCACTCTCCAGTGCTCTTTATATATCTGGTTTAATTTCTTAAAAGTTATGTATTGTTTCATGACTTGAAGCGGGCATCTGAGCATGGAGTTGCCCATTGGGTCATTGGCAGGATACGTCTGAGGAAGCTTGCTAGTAGTTGCAGTGGCCCGAAGAGAGTGATCAAAGCTGCTGTTTGTCACACAGCCACACGCCTGGCTGTGTAATGTGCTTTACCTAGGTGCATCACGTTTCCATTTAATCCTCGCAACAGCTCTGTAACATGTGTTACTGTCTACTGAGAGCAGACATAAGTACTAGAGTGCACGTGAGAGCTGTGACCACAGAGCCAGGGTCCAACTCAAGCCATCTGACTTCAAAACCCGGAAGAAGATCTTACATGCTAATGATTTGCTCAACTCTCTATCCATCACAGTAGGTCATTTGCCCCCTCCGTTGGCACCTACAGACTCCCCCCCGCCCCCAATTCAGGATCTGAGAGCACTTACACGAGGGCACTGATGTGGCAGAAATAACAGTGTCACCAAACACTCTGAAGAGCCACTCAACACTCATTTCCCCATTCAGGCCTCACAGCTGCACAGAGTAGGCACAGTTGCTGCCCTCATTCCCACAGGAAGCCATGGGTCTCCAGGAGAGGAAGACTGTTTCATTGGACTCCTTGGCTGCTGCAGGCAGCATTCCTGAAGGTTAGGGTCCGCCCGTGGACTCCTTCGTTTAGCCCATCACTGTTAGTCTGTAGAATTGCTCCATCCCTCCTTCCTCTGTCTGATCCTCCTCCGCCTGTGAGCATGTGAGACTGAAGACTGGAGTACAGACAGTGGCCTTCTGGCCGTAGAACTGGGAACAGTAAGGAATCTTGTCTGGGGACACACTCTGTCACTCTTGCAGAGGGAGGCAAGTGCCTGTTGTGGCAGTTCTGCAGAGCTGTCCCATCCAAAACTGAGGGAGACAGGACAGAAAGTAAGCAAGAATGGTGCCTTGTCACATGGACCAGAGTACTAGGCTCTTTAGAACTGCCCATCTGCAGGGGACAGCCACTCCGCTGCTGCACCAGCCTGCGGGGGTGTTTTTTTTGTCAGGGTGGCCGCAGGCCTGGAGTGACCTGACCTGGCGCCTGAGGCCAAGGGCTATGCTCATTGCCTCGCTCGTAGACTCTGCTTAAACCCGTCATGCCCTCCTCTACAAATCCACAGTCTGTGAAGGCTTGCCTTGGTTTTCAGGATAGATTCCGAGATTTTAAAGCGCTTAAATGAGGTCAAGTTTCAAGGACAGTACAGACAGTGTTTTCAAATGAGCCTGCAGAGAAGCCCTGTGACCTGCGAACAGCAAGTCCCAACCTGAGTGTTTTGTGAGCTTCGACTCTAAGATCTGGGGCTTTTCTTAAATCGACGGTAAAGCTGCAAGGTCAACTGTCTCCTTGTTAGGTCTGTCACCATGTCGTTGGTAACGCCTGCTAACACTTAACATCCAGGGTTTAACGTGTGACAGAAACACGATACAGAGCGAGTGGACTCTGACTGCTGTGGTGTAGAAGCCCCGGCAGTGTTGCCTCCGTGTGCTCCCCAGTCAGTCCTCCTGTGTTGCCGAAGACAGTCACTTGAGGAGAAGGACTCTTTTTAAAAATTCTAAGGCTGCATCCACGGTAGGACTCGGTAGCATTCCTTTGAAAGGACTTTCACTCTTCAACCATAATTAAAGGCAACATTTTCTTTTCATTTTAAAAGCTTGTCCTTGAACTAAAATAACATTTTAAAACGTGGCTCCAAGCAGCTGTAGATACATTTCAGTCAAACCACAGAGGCGGCGGCGCTGCTTCTCAGGGCCAGGTGGACTACAGGGCTCTAACTGCAGCCGATCAGGAGCGAACCTGTGGGTTCTGTGGGGCTGGAAGGGCTGGCTGGGATTTTCCGGAGTTGTCCCTGCCTTGGGGCGGTACCCAGGGCCGATCCTTGCAGAGGAGATCAGATGGTATGCATGCCCATTGCCATGGCCTTGGCCCCGTCCCCCACCCTGTGCTCCCTTCCAGAGGAGGAAGCCATGTGGAGAAAGCTCCCAGACAGAAGTTGTAAAGTGAGGCCAGAACACACTGAAACTCCAAGGCTTGGACGTGTGATAAAAATACCATTTAGAGCGAAGGTGATTGTTTATCATGGCCGGAGAAAGGGTTACAATCCGTGATTGAACTGTAGAAATATTTTTACTGAGTTCGTTTTCGTCCTTACTATTCTGGTATTTGATTAGCAAATCTCCTGCCAGGTTGGGTCTAATAATATCTTATATTGTGTCGCACTGAATACTGGGCATCCAGGAACATCTGTTACTCTGTTTGATCCTCATTACGGCTCTATTCGGTAAAAGTGTGGATAATTACTCCCACGTTCTACAGGCTGGGAGCGAATGACCTCCGCAACTAGGCAGGGCCAGAAAGAGATGTGAACTCTCTCAGCGCCTGATGCAGGCTCCTTCCATCCAATTTTACGGTGTTTTCCATCCTGGTTAAATGGACTAAAAAGTTAATAATGATTTTTTTTTTTTTTTTTTTTTTTTGTAAATGGTCTGCTTTAAAAGTCGCCTAAGAAAAGCCAGGAGGAGGTGGTACACATTTGTAATCCCTGGCATTCAGGGAGTCAGAGACAGGCAGATCTCTGTGAGTTCGAGGCCAGCCTGATCTACAAAGCGAGTCCAGGACAGCCAACGCTACACGGAGAAAACCCTATCTCAAAAAACCAAAACAGGAAAACAAACAAAAATAAATAAAAATAAAAAACAAAAAAGTCATGTAAGGGGCTGGAGAGATGGCTCCGAGGTCTTCCAGCAGACCTGAGCTCAATCCCCAGCACCCACATGGCAGTTCACAACTGTCTGTACTGCCACTTCCAGGGGTCCAATGCTATACATGGAGAAAGCCACCAAGTCATGCAGAATAAAAACAAGTACATTGTAAAA
The DNA here is from genome assembly GCF_907164565.1 of Psammomys obesus. NCBI lineage: Eukaryota > Metazoa > Chordata > Mammalia > Rodentia > Muridae > Psammomys > Psammomys obesus. The sequence goes on along the minus strand of NW_026596117.1, from coordinate 23,083,431 downwards.
GTTGTGTAAGAGTTTCTGGAAAAACACACAGCTTCCCCCGGCCTCCTGCAGCATGTGTAACGCAGGTGTCTCGGGCCTGTGCTCGATGGTGCCCTCGTGCTGTGGAGGTTGAGGGCTGCTGTCAGGCTGCTGTCAAGCCTGTGGCACCGTCCCTCCCAAGCATGCTCACCTCACGGGCTGTGGCTCTTCTATAATGCGCTCCTGTTCTGTAGTTGATCCAGACGCAAAATCAGCCTCTTTTTTTAAATGCAAGAATACCTTGCTCTCCAAGGCAAGCACACGAGGTAGTGGATGGATGGAGAGCACGAAGACGGCCTTCCATCCCGTCATTTCCTCCTCCTGCCTTCCACCTGTTCCCTGGCGCTGGGGATTCAGCAGTCTCCTACAGCCTAAGCTCGTGCCCTCCCGCCCTTGTTCCAAAGTTTTTTGGCCTTCCCACACGGGTCTCACAGGCCGGCCGCTCCCCCTGTTCCTCCTTCCCACAGGGCCTCCCGGCATCTGCTAGGGCTACGCTTCCCTCTCTTCTTCCCCTTTCTACCCTGTTACCCACCCCACGGCTGTGCTGTGGTCAGGTCAGCTGGCCCTCATTTGTGGATCTGCCTGGTCAGGAGACACAGCTAGTATAGAAACTTCCAGCAAAAAAAAATAAAATAAGCCAGTCCGTGCAGAAAGAACTCCAATTTATCAGTCCACCTGGTCCATATCCTTTTATGAAAAACAAAATATGCATTATAAAGAAAGGGAAACTACATTACAGGAGTACAGAATGGTAGTAAGGGGCTTTATTCTTTTAGAGGATATTTCTTAAGTTAAATGTAGTATTTTTATTCTTTGAGAGTTTTATACACTCATACAATGTACTTTCAAACATTGGCTCCACTCTTCCGTCTGATTCCTCCTAGATACGTTCCCCACCTCCCCTTTCCTATTCATGTCTTCTCTGTTTTTTTAAATAGCCCTCTGAGTCCATTTGTGCTGTTCATATCCCCATGGGCATGGGGCCATCCACTGGATCCAGGTGACCCACCAAGGACCACACCCCTAAAGCACACTGATTCTCCCTGCTCTGGTAGCGGCAAAGTGTCAGTAGCTCCTCAGCTTGGAGTGGGGACTAACTGTGAGTCCTTCCTATCTCCACACTGAGATGTTGGCTGCCTTGAGCTGTGCGCTTCTTGTGAAGGCAATATCCAGAGGACACGGTTTCACTCCAGTCTTTCCTGATGAGCTGTGACAGCTGTATTAATGTATGGCTGAGGGAAATGAGGTCAGAGGGCAGTTCAGTGCTTTGTCCACTTGGCAAATAACAGCAGCAGGTCCATCCCTGGATCCTGTGAACTCCCAGCCATGGGTTATTGGCCATGTTTATCGTACCAGCGCTTCCTCCTGCAGAGTGGGCCTTACACCCATACAGACAGTCATTGGTTACTGTCTTAGTTAGGGTTTTATTGCTGTGAAGAGACACCATGACCATGGCAACTCTTAAATAAAAGCAAATATTTAATTGGGGCTGCCTTACAGTTTCAGAGGTTTCGTCCATTATCGTCCTGGCAAGAAGCATGGTGGCTTGCAGGCAGGCACGGTGCTGGAGAAGAAGTTGAGAGTTCCACATCTGGATTCGCAGGGAGAGACTGTCTGCCACACGGGTGTAGCTTGAGCATAGGAGGCCTCAAAGCCCGCCCTCACAGTGACACACTTCCTCCTAATGGTGCCACTCCCTATGGGCTAAGCACTCAAACCCATGAGTCTGTGGGGGCCATACCTCTTCAAACCCACACGTTTACCTCCATAATATCTGTGCCACTATTGCACACGTGGGTATATTTACCAGACTGGTCATCACTGTAGCTCACGGGACTCAAAGCTGAGTAGCACCATCAGGCACTGTGGAAGCCAGCCAGCGGGGAAAAGCTTTCTGGTAAGTGCCAAGTTGATTTCTCTTTGTCCCATGGCCAGTTTGTGTCATTATGTGGTGTGAGGTCTGACAGTCAAGTTCTGATGGACAGCAAGGAGCAATGGAAGTGCCCTATAGTCTTTGGCGGGGGTGGGGGGTGTCTCTTGGACACACTTGACCAACACCTGGAGGGCAGGTCTTGCTGGGATTTTTCTTTGGCAAGTTAGACCTACTGGGAGGAACAATCTCCCCTGTGTAGGGTAACTCCAGTTAAGATTCTTTATATGAATATACATATATGTGTGCCCCCCCCCACCATGAAGACAGGTTCTGTGGTTTAAAGGCCAAGGGTCTGTGGTCTCTGACACATGGTGTAGCTGTGAGCAGCTTATACAACAGATGTGACATGGGTCTATTGACCCAGAAACAAAGCTAAAGTAGTGAGAGGGAGTCTAGGATGGAAATTCTGGGGGGTCTGGGTGAGGCCTGGCTCTGTAAAGAGCAAAGGTAACCAGGGTGTTCATGTCCCTCCCAGCCTTTTGGGGGCAGCGGGGAAAGGGTTCCTTTCTTCCACTGAGGACAGGGCCCTGTGAAATTAACGTTCCTGGTCTCTCCAGTGCTTATCTGCGAGCACTCTGCCTGCCCTCTGCAGGCTGTTTTTCAAAGTGCTGGGCCAGCTCCACCCTGCTGTTCCACCCCTCTCCTCCTGGAACCCTCTCTCCCGATCATTCTCCTTTCCCGTTCATATCCTCTGTGGTGGATGTTGATTTTAATTTCGTTTGGTTTAGGTGTGAGCTGTTGTGCTAGGTCACCTTCCTTCCTCAGCTGTGAGCATCTGTTCTGAGTGGTGCCAGGCTCTGTCTCTCCAGGTGGTCTAGCAGCTGGGTTAATCTGTAGCCGAGCCTGGGCACTATGGTTACTGTCATCCTGTTCGATTAGCATGCTTGACTAACATCTCACGTTTCTGGAGGAAGCGTTTAGCACACCAAGCTGACTTACGAATGTCACTGGTCCAAATGCATTTTCAGACCCTGTGAGGCTTGTCTAAGTATCCACCTCCACCTTCCCAGCCCCTGCTAATAAGGAGTACCAAGATACGTCGGGGAGGCGGCTTTGTTCTGCTGTTAGAACACAACGGGATAACAGTGCACAGCAAGCCAGTTAGAATTTATGAAGTATTAGATGGCTCTGAAAATACAGCAACGGAAAGGAAACAAATGATAACAGATAGGAACATGCTACGGGCATGTGTTGACATATCACCACACCCTATAAATATATACACTCATTACTTATGTGCTACATTAGTTACTTTTTGGTCATTGACAAAGTACCCGACAGACACCATCTGAGGGAGGAAGGATTAGTTTTGGCTCATGCTTTCAAGGTGTTTCCGAGCATCGTGGAGACAATAGAGCCGAATAGCTGTGAAGCAGTGTCTTGTTCACATGAAGCAAACAGGAAACAGAGAAGTTAGCCAGAACCCAGGATAGGTGTGATAGGTCAAGGTCTAGCGCTGGTGAGCTATCTCTGCTGGCTAGGTACCATCGCCAAAAGGCCCCATAGCCTTCAAGGTAGTGCCACAAGCTGGGGCCCAAGTCATAGCATAAACCTAACGTTTCAGATTCAATTTGTAAGTCTTGCTAATCCAAAACTTAAAACAAACCAAGGTCAGTAACAGGAATAAAAAGGAAGGAAGGAAAGAGGCAGGGAGGGAGGGAAGGAAGCACAGATGTCACAGATGTCGAGAGTTAAGGAAGGAGAGACAAGAAACATCTCACGATTGTGGCTGTGGCGTTGAGAAGGTAGACATCGTTGGCCTGGAATTTGGGCCCTGGCCCCACCAGCCCTGCTTGGCAGACTCATCTGGTGCTCTTGAGGCTTTGGTGTGCTGTTTAGGTGCTAAATCACCTCCATGGCTTGCGGCACAGTTGGTCTGCTCTGGTGAGCTTATTCCTCTCTCCTCTTTCTTCTTGGGAAACTCAGCCAGGGTCAAGGGCACTTGACTGTCTCTTTATATGACTCAAATGCTGCTGAGGATTTGCACTTAGGGTAATTTGGGGAAATTATGAGGCATTTTCTTTCCTGGAAACTATGGGATGTCTTTATAGTGGTGTATGGGTCAGAAAACTCTTCGTTGATACAGGCTTGAAAAAACCTGGCCTGGGGCAGTGGTGCACTCAGGAGACGGAGGCAGGAAGTCTAAGAGTTCAATACCAGTGCTAGGCTATGGCATCAGACTGTCTCTAGGAAAGAAAAAAAAACTATCAGAAGAGTTGGAAGATCTGATTTTGAGACCGAACGAGCCAGAACAAAACACAAGAGGCAAATGTACTTACCTGCCAGTTTTAGCACATGATGGTAGCTCAGATATAGAAAGACACAGTGGGGAAAAAAATCCAGAGACAGGAGATGCTAGAGCCTTTCAGGGCTGTAGAAAAAATACATTTGAAGCTATGACTTGATTAAAGAACTAAGAGAGGGAGGAAAAGTGGAAATGGCAACCTAAGAAAAAGAAACTTCTAGAAGTTGGCCATATGTGCTAGGAAGGATCAGAGTGTTTAAGTACAAGGAAGTAGCCATTGACAAACGGGGTTGAGTGTTCTCGTGAAGGAATTGTAGAGTCCGGGCTGAGTAGTTCTCGGCTTGTCCTTGAGTAGGATTCTATACAGCGTGTGCTGTAGCAGGTAGAGTGTTTTACTTTAGCACTGTTCTTTACTTATTGAGTACTGGGAACTTGTTCATAAGCATTATACGGTCTTCTCCCGGAATCCATGACCACGGTGCACGAAGAGGGGAGTTTTGCTGAGGTGCGCACTGCTGGGAAGCAGTCTGCCCTGCTCACCTCAGGCTGAGGCTAAAGGTTTGCTGATGAGGTCAGTAGCCCAGTCACTGTGAATCTGGGCAGGAAATTCTTTCAAAAATCTGGGCCCAGAGGTCTTTTCTGAGACTGATACTCCAACAAAGGACCATGCATGGAGATAACCTAGAACCCCTGCACAGATGTGGCCCATGGCAATGCAGTTTCCAAGTGTTTTCCCTATAAAGGGAACAGGGGCTGTCTCCGACATGAACTCAGGGGCTGGCTCTGTGACCACCTCCTCCTGATGGGGGAGCAGCCTTGTCAGGCCACAGAGGAAGACAGCACAGCCAGTCCTGATGAGACCTGATAGACTAGGGTCAGCTAGAAGGGGAGGAGGACCTTCCCTATCAGTGGGCTGGGGGAGGGGCATGGGAGGAGATTAGGGAGGCTTAGTACATGCTGTAAATCAAGATGAAACAGGTCCTCAGTTTTTTCATTGCGTGAAGGGTCCCAGAACATCTGAGTTCATGGAGATGCTGTATGTGGGAAACGATAGGCCTTCCTGTACATTCCACTTTATAAGACGACTCCCGTGCCGTCTGGTGGGCGTCAACTGTCTTAGTGTGGTCAGAGTCGCAGAAGGAAGAAAAGTGTGGCTGGGCCTAATGACAGGTGCTGTGGAGAGGTGTTTAGTGGCTGTGCACATTCAGCTGGAGAAGTTGAAGAATTCCCTGACGTGGATAGCGGCCATGGTTGGATCATGGTCAGTAGTGCTCATGCTACTGACTTGGAGTCTCAACAATGGTTAAAATGATGGACGTTGAGCAGGTTTTCCCCTGGGAGGGGGCGGGAGAAAGGAGACTTTCATCAACCCACTTTCCAGGCAGTGTGCTGAAGAGCTGGAGTTAAGCCTCTGATTCACGCTTCTCATTCATACTCAAAAGGTTAAAAAATAAAATGTAGATGACAGTGTGTATTATGTCCGGACATCAAGAATGAAGCAATGGCTTTGTCTCCCCGTATGTAGCAGCAGTCCAGGGGGTGTTTCTGCACTGGTTAAGATGGCGGCCTTGAGGCTTCAGTCCCCGGTTTTCGGTTTTGAAGCACAGTTTTCCATCATCACTAACTTCGAGTCACTAGCGAACTCATCTCTAACTTCCCCAGTCTGCTTTTATGTGTGTGTATAAGAAGCAGAAGATAAAACTATCTCGCAAAACTGTCATGAGGGTCATGGCCTTGACAGCAAGCTCTCTGCTGTGCTGCGGGAGCCCCACATTCTCCCTCCGTGGACGCTTCTCTGTCCGGAATTGTAAAGGCCGGACTCCCCTTTGTGGCTCTGAGCCTTTCTGTGATTCCACTCACCTCACTGTTTCTGCATATACGCCAAGGGGAAAAAAAATAGTTTTTTTGAACGACGAGTGAATTCCTTTGCTGAGATTTTACCAGGACGTCTTCCAAACCTGAAGCTTTTTGTGAAGCTAAGAAAACGTTGGTCACCTTCTTGTGAAAAATGAAATAAAAATGTTTATGTATCTCAACCCTTCCTTGATGAGCTGGAAGCAAGTACTGGTTTTTTTGTGGTGTTTCAATTCCGGGAAAAGTGAAACCAGAAAATAAGAGATTTTTCACATTTTTGTTGGAAGCCTTTCTTTTTCTTCTTTTTCCTTTTCTTTGTTTTGTTTTTGTTTTATGATGTCTGCGCCAGCATTGCTTAATACTGTGAAAGGCACCGACCCCCGGCTACACGCAGATTTTCGGCAGACTAATTCTGGTTAGTGATTCATGGCTCTTTCTTCTGAATTAATGGTTTTAGAGAATGGACTGCAGTCTGTTTCCTGAGACACAAGGCTGACTCAAGACAATCCCAATGAATGGAAAATAATTTGCATACATAGGATTTTTGTGCTTCCTTCTATGAGTGGACGCCCATATCAAGTTTCTGTCTGAAGTTATATGGCTGCTCCACTTTGGCAATTTGCTTTCACTTTATCAGCAGCTAGCCGACTACAGGGCTCTTCACTTGTAGAAGAACTTAGTTCCTTTGAGTTTTGCGCATCAGCTGCATCTTGAGCCCCTGGTAAGGTGAGAGGCTGCTTCTCGGCTGGTCTCCAGCTTTCCTCCCCAACTCCCCTTGAAACAGCTCAGGCTTTCTAGGGGAGCCATAGAACAGTTTTTCCAGAGCAGCAGCCTTGACCCCGCTGGCTGGCCTGCCCTTGGCTTTGTCCCATGGCTGGGCTTTGAGAGAGAAGGCTGCATGCCCTCACTTTTATTTTAATTTGGTTCTGTGGCTGTCGTTTGAATCTGAGGAATCTTCTAGATCTGGGAAGACGGTGGATCAGTCTTGCTTTAAAATCAAAAGAGGCCTCAGCGTTCTCTCAGAGAGATGGCAGGAAGACGATGCCCCAGTCCCCAGCATGTGCTGAAGGGCTGTTTGCTGATGTTAAAGGCGGGCACACGGAAGATCGCACCCCTTCTCTCACACATCCATAGCTGATCCGTATAGCCTATGTGCTTATGTATACAGGCTTTTATACTGCTGTCATCTTATAAATACCCATGTATGGCCTCCATCTACTATGGACCTCAGAGCAAAAGCCTGAGGGAAGGCAATGTGGCGTGTGCTGTGAGAGCCTTTTAAAAGCCTCCGTGAAGGAAATGCACTAGTAATCACGACACTGTAGCGGGCTGTTACCTCGTTAGCTCAACTTACAGAATGCTTATCTAAGCAGATTTTGCAAGTTAGGGCAAAAGCCAAAGCCATCAAAACCTCTCCCATTTGTTACTTTTCAGACACTCCCTATCTCCCCATGTTCCCTGAGCTACTGGCTCAGCAGTTCCTTACCTTGTGGGTTTTCACCCCTTTTGGTGACCCTTTCACAGGGGTCACCTAAGGCCATTGGAAAACACATTACGGCTCATAACAGTAGCAAAATTACAGTTATGAAAATGTTATCGTTGGGGTCACTACAGCCTGAAGAACCATACTGAAGGGTCACGGCATTCGGAAGGTTGAGCACCACTGTCCTGTTAGCCGTAGCAGCGCAGCAAGTCTGCTGATTGACGGGTTTGATGATTAACCTCGGGGGAACAGAGGTGCCTCCACCTTCGCTTCCATCGCAGCTTGAAGAGGGAAGCATGTTTAGCTTTTGGTGTGCAAATCCGACAACAGGCAATGTAAATATGATAGGCCAGAAAAAAAGATCTCATCTAATTAGGAACAGAGCCTGTGCAAAGGAAATGGTTTATGTTGCTGTAAAAGCAAAAATCTGCCTTTAGTGTCAGATACAGCGGTAAGACCTGGAGCGTTTGCCTTCTGCCCCTAGTGTAAACACGATTCCGAGACGCCTCTGGAAGTCATTTACTCAATTCTTATTTCATATGCATGTTCTGTTCTGGGGCTTGGTGCAGAACTTGATGGAAAGTTATTTTCTTTAAGTGACAGCTTGTTTACAGAAATTCCTTGAAATCTGGATGGTTATTGAAAAGACCGAAATGAACGTTGCCTGCAGCTGCCTGTAGCAGGGCCCCGCCACACCTTCCAAAGCAGTCTCATGCCTTGCCAGTAAATCATACATCAGCCATAAAGGTCATGCAGATGGCTCCCTTTGTAATATGAAGTATTTATGTTTCTATTGCAAAAAAACATACTGTGAATCATTTTGGTGTTTTTAGGTTGAGGGTACGTAGTAAATTATTCCAGAATTATGGGGGCCAAATGCCATTCCCTCCAGAAGTTTGTGTAATATCTCTTCATCTGAGGGCACATGACTGCTTCAAATAACCAGGGGCAGACTTTGTCAAGTCAGGTTTGAGTAAACACAGCTGAACGTAAGCAGTTGGGCTACAGGGGTTGCCTGAGCAGCGCCAACAGCATGTGACCTTGGAGAATGCTGGCTTTTCTTTTTTTTTTTTTAACTACAATCTGCTTTCAATGGAAAAAAGAATTCTTTTTGCTTCAAATTAACAAGTGATGATTAGAAGCTTACTATGTTCTAATTTTTAGAAACAAGACAAACGAACATGGGTGCACGCACCCAGCAGAGCGGCCCTTGTGGGAAAGCTGTCTCCAGCCAGGGAGCAGAAAATAGTGTGGATATCGAGGCAGAAGCCAGCTAAATAGAATTTGTCTGAGAAGAAAAAGGGGAGCACCATTTTCACTCATTCACTTTAAGTCTTTGTGCTGTCTCAACAGATTGAAATTGTGGTTCCAATGGGCACTAGCAAATGAGATTTGCTAATTTAGCCATTCTTTTTTAAAAGTGTACGCGCATGTGTACATCCAGTATTAAAAAAATACCAAGGGCGCTTTGTGCTGGAAGTAAGGATTCTTTAAAATAGCTCATGTCAAGGGTGGGGCTTTGAATGAGAACTTAGGTAAAAGGTGAATTACTTGGGATTTGTCTTGGAACTTCTAGCCTGGCTGTCAGCCAGACGGCCTGCTCTCCTTCCCTCGTTTGGGGAAATGGTTTCTCTTCCCTTTACCCGTTGAGTGTGTGTTTCCTCCTGAGACTAAATGCAGTATGTATGAAGGGTGTGTGACTAGTACAGATTTTTAAAATAATTCATCTTTCAAGATGTTGGTGTTTTATAATTGAAAACCATGTTGAATAAAATCAGATGAGCGTATGGAGAAATGTTCAACCCTTTATGCTAATATATTGTTCTAAAGCTAAAGCCTTTATTATTTACTTTTTCATTATTCCATCCGCCTGCCTTTTCCTGGATTTCCATGAAGAAATGCCTAAAGAAGAATATTTTCAAATGTGTGGCTAACCCAGCATCACAGCCTGCCTTTGAGTCATCTAACGGTCTAGACCTCTAATGGCTGGTCCACACACACACTTGAAGGTCAAAATACATCAGACCCTGGGTGCACAGGAGTCAAACCTTGTGTCCTGCCTGCAGTGGAGGGAAGCCTTCCCCCACCCTCTCCTCTCTAACCCAGAGAAGGCTGTCACTGATAGTGCCTTCTCCCAAGGCAGAGTCTTGAGGAATCATTTAGATTTTTGCCTTCTTGTCCCAGTTCCACTTGGTCTTTTAACAGTTCCCCAGTCTGTCTCCAGCCCGCCTTTCCATCCGCACTGCAAATTCCAGGGACCCCTCACCCCCGCCCAGTTTCCCCCGTAGCGCCCTGTTAGGATCCCCCCTCTCCTGATTCCTCAGTCTTACATCACAGCAAGAAGAATCTCCCTGATGTCCCATTTAAACATATGACCCCGTTTAAATGTCCGTGCTCTCTCCTGGCTCTTTCCAAATGAGAGTCCACGTTCCTTGTGTTGCACGCAAATCCACAACCTTTGGCTTTTGCTGCTTGCCCTTGGTTCCCTTCCAGCTTTGTCTCCCCATCTGTAATTCAGAGAGACAATCAAGGGGGCCTTGACATCGCACCCTCACCAAGCCCTCCTCTCCCTGTGGAACATTCTCTGTCACCTTACTTCAGTGCCTCCTTAGTGCCTCAGCAAGTGCTTCCACAGCTTTGCGTGTCGGCCCTGAGGTAAGGCCACCGCTGGTTAGGAACATGGCACAAGGAAAGACTTTCTGCTTCAGGTTCCACGGGGTGTCCGTCCCTCGGCAACAAGAGCATTGTCCTCTCAGGACCCTCATCGCTCCGTCCTTCCACGCCTGTCACAGCACCAGTGGAAGTTCCTGCCGCTCATTTACCAAATGGCCACCAACTGTGGGATGAGATCCTTCCAGAATCAATATTTCCAGGGTCTGTCACGGTGGCTGGTGTACAGCCTGCATTCAGGAAGTGTCTGCTGGGTGAGCCAGTGAGACTGTGGGTAAATAAATGAAGGCAGTGTGAAGAAAGTTCTACTGTACTTGAAAGAAGAAGTGGTGTCTGGCCCCATTGTTTTCTGACATCTGGGCCCTGGACCTGCCAGAGACTTTTTCTGAGTTTTATTTCCCACAATGGGAAATAGGAATTTTTTTCTTCCAGTGGTAGAAATTGAGCCTAGGGCCTTGCTCATGCCAGGCAAGCAATCTGTCATTGTGAACCCTTATCCCAAGAATATGTTAAATCGTGTCAGTGTGCACAAAAACAGATTCAGTTAATCATGGTTATGATGTGCAGTAATTCATATTTGCTGTTATTATCACCATGAATCATGATTGTCCTGGCCCTTAGTTATCACAAAAGAGAGGACAAAATTCTAAATACAAGGTACAGACTTGTTTTGTTGTTGTTGTTTTGTTTTTTTAATGTTATTTACTTAGAAGCATTTAAAATGTCAACAAAACAGCTGCAATTTTTTTTGGCAATTACAGAGTGGTATTCAGTTAATAGACCAACAATTATCTTTGTATAGGCTGCATCACAGACAACTTAAGATGCAAAGAAAAGAAAAACAACAGCAAAACCCCCTGCTGTCCCCATACATAACTAACTCGTGCCGGGCACCAACATCCTGCTTTAAAATGTCCATGCCATTTACAGACTATGCCAGGCAGGTTAGTGGCCACTGAAAATACCACCAGGACAGGGCAACCTAAAGACACATTCAGTAGTGTGATAACTGCACCAAAAAAAGACACTGTACAATTTAGGGGCAAATCTTACAGAGCCTGACATTTCAATTTTTCTCTTTGAAAGGGGTTGTGTACAGGGGAGCTAAATGCTTCACAGACAAGGAAAAAAAGTGCTAGAACCAACTTAGTCATCATCATCTTCCTCTTCCTCCTCTCTTCCTCATCATCTTCATCCTCCTTCTCATCCTCTTCCTTCTTTTTCTTGCTCTTATCCACTTTGACCACACCCTTTGTCGAGGCGTCGGGTTTTCCGTTAGCTCTGTAGGCAGTGATGTCCTTCTCGTACTTCTCCGTCAGCTCGGCGGCCCTCTTCTCTCAGGGCTGCATGTCGTCCAGTGTTGGTCCACATCTCTCCTGGTTCCAATGCAACATTCCTGACAGACGAGCCGTGGGAACGGTGCTCAGAACAGGAAGAGAAGGCCAAGGGAGGTGCATTGCATGGGATGGGGTCCTTGAACTTCTTCCTGGTCTGCCCTGTGCGGGATGTAGCTTTTCATGCCTCTCTCGTAAGAAGCCTCGCCAGTCTTCGCCGTACCTTCGGATTTCCCCTCTTCTTTGGCAGACACACTCTTCCACCTTTCTGCGCGCTTCTTGGAGAACTCTGAGAAGTCGGTCGAGCCTTCGACGCCTTCTTCTGGCGCTCTTCCCGGCAGGTGTGCACAAAGACGCACGTGAAGACATTGGCCTCTCCTCTTCCTGGGATCTCCTTTGCCCGTGCTTACTTAATTTTTGTCCACGAGGCACAGAGTCACCAGGTGCCCATCCAGCTCCTGCTGGCCCCGGCCCTGTCTCTCAGTATAGGGATTTTCAGACACTCAACAAAAGATAGTTTTCCACTTGGGCAAACTTCAGATTCAGTAAAATACGGTTACAGATTTTCTATCACAGCACCAGGTGTCTGAAGATGGGGAAAAAAAATTCAAGGGAAGTCAAACGTTCTACAGAAGGTGGCCTGTCATATTTAAGGAGTTAGGAGCAAGCACTCGATTGTCCAAAAATTCCTGAGACCAGCTTAGCACAGAGCAGTGGCATGGCTAGCAATGTGTGGCCATGTGTGTTTACGTAGGATTTAGCACTTTGTGAACAGTAGATAGAAACAGGACCCGCTCGGATGCTCGCAGGAAATCTTAAAGGAGCAGCTTTTTAAACGTGGGAACTCTCTTAGGTCTTCAGATTTAAAACTTGCTGCCGGCGATTCAGAGTAAAGCACCTAACGGGTGTAGCTCGGTAGCAGAGCTGAGCAGCATCAAGAGGCCTTGTGTCGAATCACCGGTCTCTAGTTTTTTGTTTTGTTGGTTTTGTTTGTTTGGTTGGTTGGTTGGTGTTTGGCTGGCTGGCTGGCTGGTTGGTTGGTTGGTTGGTTGATTGGTTGGTTGGTTTGGTTTTTGGTTTTTCGAGACAGGGTTTCTCTGTGTAGCCTTGGCTGTCCTGGACTCACCTTGTAGACCAGGCTGGCCTCGAACTCACAGCGATCCACCTGCCTCTGCCTCCTGGGTGCTGGGATTACAGGCGTGCGCCACCACACCTGGTTTGGTTTGGTTTGGTTTTGTGTTAAGTGCAACCTTGTAACATAGTGCCTGGATGATGAGTGTGCAGGCCGCTGGTGCCAAGGCCGCTGTAGGCACGAAACTGGGTAGTGAGCAGCAGAGTGGCGGCTGCCCAAGGCTGCTCTTTACTCAGACACGCCCTCTCACTGTCACTGAAGATTTCTTCCTAATGTGCTGCGTACTGTGGCTGTCTGCCAGCTGCAGTGACCTTCTCCAGGCGCTTGCAAAACTGAAGCTCCCATAATTATGTATCGTGCCCTTTGAGAATTTTCCACACTGGCGCTGCCTAGACATAACATGGCTTAGACGATTCAAATACAAACTCAGAAGAGCTGTTGTGTTTCTTATTATCTGTTCCATTTCAAGGTAAGTCTTCAACAGTCTTCAACGTCTGCTGCAAAAACTAGCAAAGGCAGCGGTGGGATTTGCCTTCTGTTGTTGCTGGGTGCTCCATGGCTTACGGAAATTATTTCTGATTTTTATAACCATCCTGTTTGCTTTTCCTACACCCTCTGTGCATATCTAAAAAAGTAAGACTAGATCGACTGAGCCACCTAACTCAAATTGCCAGCAAATAAAATAGAGCGCCCTGGCCCTCTCTGTCCTCCTTTTCGGTATACCTCACCGTTTGAGGGGTAAAGTAGCATGAATTCACCATCATAGGAGTTTGCAGTAACTGTTGGTAAACAGGTTCGTCCCATTCAAAATAAGCCAGGCAGAGCCTTGGATCTCACTGGGAAGTGGCCTTAGAAACTCGGGGCAAGCAGAGACAGTCTATACCCTGAGAATGGAGACTGCAGCCTCAGATGCCGCAGGATGAGAACACAGCACACTGCTCCAACATGACGCGCCTTGACCTACAAGTGACTGTTTCTGGAATCTGTAACTAGTTTTGGGAGAGTGAGGTTGACAGGTGAGCCTGGGGCTGTGAGGCCGTGGATAACGGGGCACCAGTAATGCCCGTACCTCACAGACGGATGGTTCCAACCCCTGCCCCACACAGATGCCCGGTGAACACTTCCTTTCCCCGCTCATGTTTTATGCATCCTTCCAACCAACGTGCCTCGTAAGCTGTGTCTTCCGAGCTGGCTTTTGTAAGCCTCTGAAAACGCTCTGTGAAAAGAACCAGCTGAAGAACGTGTCTAGTTACCTGGGGCTGGGGAAAGATAAGGACACGGTTTCCCCTGGGGCACATCTCTGGCCACCTCCTCTCTCCTACCCCTGTTCTCCTCTTAAGCTGGCACTGGCTGACTGAGCTAACGCGGCGCCTTGCGGCCTGAACAAGGGCTCACGCCAGCGGGTGGCCTCAGAAGGAGCCTTGCTCTTGTGTGTGGTAGATGACTTTGGCTCTGTGGACCCTGCTTAGGCCATGTGCAAACGCTTCGAAGCACAGTGGCCCACTCCCACTGGGTGGCAACGAGGGGTGCGTCTCGTCTCACTGGACAGGCATCTACGCTAACAGACCATCAGGAGCAGTGGTGCCGTGGATGTTTCTAGGTGCAGGCATCCCTCAGCTCTTGGTTTCTTCCAAGAAGCTATTTCAGTCCTTGAATTCTGGCCTGTCCGTGCAGACCAGCCTTGCTTCCATCGTCGGAGTGATGGAAAAATGACTAATGCAGCCATATTCTACCAGGAAGGGGTCGTGGGCCTGCAAAGCTTTGGAATCTTACAAAGAACGTGTGACTTTCCTGGCTTGTATTACACACAGACACAAGAGAAATTGTTTGTGCGTCTATGACAAAAGTATGTCATCTGTTTACTCCTGTGTGAGGGAGCCAGGCTCATTGGTTGAATGCTTGATTCAAGGAGTAACTGCTATTGGCCTCGCATTGCATGTTCCCTGGCTCTGGATGTCTTAGCAGGTTGCAGGGATCTGAGATCGTGAATTTTGATCTTCAAACCACTCTTGAGTATATCTAGAGTATGTATATCCTGACTCCAAAAGTGGGTGTATCTGAATACACCCAAAAATGTTATGTTTTGTCCCGAAAACATAACATTTCTGTCTCTATGTCTCTCTTTGTGTGTCTCTGTTCTCTCTATCTCTCTGTCTCTGCCTCTCTCCATCAGTTCTAATTTGCTCTGTCCATATAATCTTGGTTGTGTGCCATCCACTGGAGCATACCAAACCTACCAAGAAAATTGGTACACACCCGTAAGGAAAACTGACTCTCCCTCCCCCGGCAGCGATGAGTTGCCAATAGCTCCTGAGCTAGGGGCGGGACTCCACTTTGTCTGCTTGAATTTCCACAGGTGGGTCATGTGCCTGCTGTCACAGCTGTGTGGCTATCTTGTAATGTTTTATAATGTCTTGTCCCACCACATCCGTGGAGCAGAATCCGGAGCTGGGCTAGGCAGCTGTTTTAGTCAGGGTTCTCTAGGGTAGCCATGCTTAGAGAACAGGTCTTTACTTAGAATGCCATGCAGGCGATGGTACAGATAATCCAACAATGGCCGCCTATGGGTGGAAGGTTCAAGAATCCTGTAGTTGCTCAGTCCACAGAGCTGGCTGTCTCAGCCAGTGTTTGGTATGTTCGGAATCCCTAAAAAAGTAGGCTCCAATGCCAGAGAAGGAATGGACTTGCTAGCAAGAGCAAGTAGGCAAAGAGCAAAATCTTCCATCTTCCCTGTCCTTGTGTAGGCTTCCAGCAGAAGGCGTGATACAGATTAGAGATGGGCCTCCCACCTCAGAGATCCAGACTGAAAGTGGACCTCCCCACTCCAAATTAAGCAAAAACTCCTAGCAGTAATGTCCTTTCATTTTTTTTTTTTTTAAATTCCAGATGTAGTCAGGTTGATAACCAAGCATAACCACACATAATCCCTGTCGAGTTCCACTAGGGTCTCATTTCTGGTTAAACACTGGAGGGTGTGTTCTGATCATAGGACGGCCCTGCTTGCTCTGGTGGAGGAATAACTCAGCCCACCCTCTGATCTGGCCCCCAAGACTCCCTCTCAGGGCGCAGCCTCTCCTGGAGCCCTTAACTTGGGGGCTTTGCTACATTCATTCTCAACAATTTGGTCACTGGCTTTGCTCTATTTTTTTTTTCTTGGAATGTTCAGTATCCAGGCACTGGCATTCAGTGAGAGTTTCTGCCATCCCATGGCAGAACCCAATAGGGCAAGAGAATGTGAGCGCGCAGAATAATGGGATAAACACACCCTGTCTGAGAACCCCACACCAGTGATGATCAACGGACTCACCCATCCGCGAGTACAGAGCCCCTGAGATGTCCCCACATCCTAAAGTCCCCATAGCCTAGCAGAGCCTATCAGCCGCTAAGCTTCCACAGTGGGGATGGAGGGATCACTCAGACCACTGCAGTGCCCAGCCCTTTTGTTCCTGGCAATTGCTGCTAGCTCATATGCAGAAGCAGGCAATGGCGTCTGAGAGCCACACAGTCTACCTTCACAGCCAGCTCCACTCTCTCTGCCCTCTGCTCCAGGCCCATGGCTTCAGGCTTGACGGCTGCCTAGTTGATTTCAGGGAGTGCTGCAGGAACCCTTTCCCAGGGAAGTCATGACATAAGGTCTCTCATCCAGGGTGTCCACCAGGCAGAAGTAACTGTGTCTCCGAAGTCCAGCTCAGTGAACCAAGGAGCTGATTGGGCTCCCAAGAGCAAGTGGTGGGGTGACGTAGAGGAGTTGGGTGACCCCAAAAGCAACCACGTCACCAGAATTTCTCACCCTGCCGTGGATGATGGCTTTCCCGTAGTTGTAGAGACAGAGTTCCCTCTTCCCTCAAATGGCCACCCTCTGTATTTCTGTCACCTCCAAAGGCCACGGGCTCACACCCCGCTGGGGTGGAATTGCATGTAGCTGGAAGGTAGGAGTAGGAAGCATGGCTTGAGTGAACAGCGAGGGCCGGATGACTTCCCCAGCTCCTCCTCCTACGAGAAGGTCAGCCTTTCGGGTATTGGAAATCTCTCATGAGCAGACACAGCTGCTTTGTTTAGCGTGTAAAGCCTGGCATGTTTAGAGGGCAGCGGTCTACAACACAGGGCAGTCCTGCCCTCGCTATCTCTCCCTCTTCAGAGACGAGATAGACCCAGCCACCTCTCAGGGACACCATAGAAATGACAGATTAAAAATAACCCTGTTTGGGGGTGGGGAGACGGCTCAGCGCTGCATGAAGGTGAGGACCCAAGATCGAGTCTCCAGTACTCCCATTAAAAAGCCAGCTGTTGATGAGGGTGCCTGTGCTTCCAGGGCTGTGGGCCGGGCACAGGAGCATCCCTGAGGCTCGCTGGCCACTTGCCTAGCATCAGGGATTCCGAGAGAGACTGTCTCAAGAGAAGAAAACAGAGGGTGATAGAGCGAGACAGCTGATGTCCTCTGACCTCCACTCATGTTATGTGGGCGATTGTGCCCGCACGTGGTGTGTCACATACAGCACACAACCAAATTAAAAAAAAAAAAAAAAACACAAACAACAATTTAAAATACAGTAAAAGACAGCCCTGTCTGCAGAGCTGTGTCTCTGTGTCAGTAGAAAAAGAAACAGTGCTCTATTCAGGGGAGGGTGGCAGGAGCCGTTGATTACCCTCCCTGGGAGGAATTCCTCTGTTAGACTGAGCGATTTGTTCTTGAAGACCCCATGTGGGTTACTGTGTGTTACCCTGTGTCCCCACAGGAAAGATCAACTAATAGAATAGGAGACCTATGAAAATAAAAATCCCACTTCCATTACAGCGTAAAGCTGGGCCAGTGTGTTTTATTTCAGAACACGTACAGCCTTTTCAACAGGCTGATACCATGACTATGCCGATTCGGAGACCTGTTGATTAAGTACTCTGTAGTCCAATGATAGCTTGAACCCCTTGATTCTCAAGTTTGTGTTGCTGTTAACTTAGTGTTACCAGATGTCATGGCACAGAAAAATTATGATAAGAGAGCAAGAGTTATGCAAAGGGAAGTGGGTCATTTTCCCTGTTTCTATCCTGCCTGTGTCTAAGCAAAGGAAAACGGAAACCTCCCCTCAATGCACAACCTTCCAGAACTGTTCACAGCCTCGCAGAACCGCTGTGATTGCAGCTCACACTAGAGCAAAGTCAAGAACACAGCTCTCCTTAGATCCTAGTTGACCACCGTCAGAATAGTGGAAAGCCAACAATGATTTCTAAAACACCAGAGAATGCTTCCTTGTGTTGCCACACTTGAGGGAAGGCCCAGAGGTTCCTGCGTGATTTGACCGAAGGCAGCGTGCTTCGGATCCCTGCAGGAGTCCCCCACTGGGCTACCCTCTGCCTCTGCCTCAGAGCTCCGGAGGCATTTCTTCCAGTCACAGCCATCAGTCCCAGAGCTAGGACCCGGAGATCTACCCTTTAGAAACCCCGACACCCCCCCTCCCCCCGCCTCTGGAGTTTTAGCCTCTTCTTTACAGAAATCCCAAGAAAATGGACTGGAGCCCTATAGATGGGCAGAAAAGACCCGGGAGCAGTCAGGGCACCTCCACGGACGTGGGGCAGTGCTGTGCCTCTCAAAGGTAGCTATGGTACGGCTCAGAGCAGCAGGAGCCATAGCATCGCAACCCTAACCCCACACCCGGCCTGCCCTGGCGCTGTGCTTTTGGTACCTTGTTGGTCTTCCGGGCAATCTTAAGAATGATGTTATCACCCCGTTTACAGGGGAGAAGTGCAGGTACTGTGCGTGAATAACCCACCTGCTGTCGCCTGCTAACTGAGTCTCATTACTGCTTCCCTGTGATCTCAGTTCAGAGCTTGTGCCTTACCCAAATCATTGCAAAGAGTACGGTTTCTTACCTCTAAAATGCTTTTGCTGGGCTAGCAAGATGGATCAGTGAGGAAAGGTGTTTGCCTCCGAGCCTGATGACCCAAGGTCAGTCTCCAGGATACATGGGGTGGGAGGCAATAATTGTGTGTTATAAGTAGTCCTCTGACCTACACACACACACACACACACAACAAAACAAATGTAATAACATCCTTAAAGTGTTTTTGCCCCTTCAAGACCAGCTTGTTAGGTTACAGCTACTTCTTTTATTTTTTTCTAGAAACTCCCTGTATTCTAAATTTCGGTAATAATAGTGAAATGAGCTCTGCGTGCCTTGGAAATTCAGTACATGTTATTTTTATTCAAATTCACTTTTAATCGATTCATAACGTAAACATTCCACACACGTATGGGATACTGCATGGTAACTGTACATTTAAAATGGAGTGGGTGTGCATTTTAGTTAAATTTCATCTCTATGTCTTAACTGGCCCCTGAAAGCATAACTGTTTTGTTAAGGAGTACCATGCCGTGGTTGTGTTGGAAAAGGAGCACAGTCAAATATCGTTGCGGCATCTGTCACCGGCCCCTAGGTGTGGCTGCTCTTAGCCAGAACCTGTGCCCAGAGCCAGACGCCTGCCGTAGGAGTGCGCCTCATTCATGTGGACATGGCTCGCCTCTTCTTTTCTGGGCTTTCAATGTCATCCCTGGCAGGAAGGAATCTTCCGTGTTCTTTCAGCCAGATGTGGGGAGGGCACCCACATGGCACAGTGTAAGAGTGAGGTCAGAGGCATCTCAGGGGTCCTCGCCGTCTGCTTTGTTGGAGACAAGGTTTCTGTGTTGTTCCCTGTTCTGTATGAACAGGCCAGCTGACCCCTGAGCATCTGGGAACTCTCCGGTCTCCACACCCCCATCTGCTCGTGGGGTGCTGGGGTTGCGGTTTGTGTGCTGCTGTGCTCATCTTCATGTGAGAATTCTGTCTTTGTGGTTGTATGGCAAGTGAGTTCACCCTCTGAGGCAGCCCTCCGATTTTCATTCCAAGTACACCTTTGCTCCTGTCCAGGCTTTACACCGTGTTTCAGACCTGAAAGCTTTCAGCGTTTAATTTTAGTTTTTTTTCGAGAGACCAAACCCTAAAGGTCAAAATGCAGGAGCACAGAGCGCTGCTAGGCTAAATTCAGTTTAAGGTTCACATTTATCAGGAATGTTGAAGGGCATCTGGAATGCAGAAAGATTGGTGATAAGAGTCCTTGTTTCTAAAACAATTTTTTTTCTTTTGTAATAAATGGAGCAGCCGAACTGTAAATATAGGGCAACTGTCATCTGCTGTTTTTCTGAAAGAGCCAAGATGGTTGTGAACGTCATCTTTGTATTGTGTCACTTCTGGTGTTAATTCAGTCAGACAGGCTGCACCCCGGGATCGCGCAGTCTGAAGTATCAGTTCTGGAGATGGGGAGGTGAGGAATTTGAACACCCTGGCAGCAGTGTGAGCCAACTCACAGATACACTGCAGTTCATGTATCAGAGGAAAAATACTTCTTGATGGTTTTTCGGAGATACTGAAGAGTTTGAAAATGCATGGACGGAGCCAGACGTTCCAGCCCATTTCCAGATTATTACAAGTGAATATTTTTCCATTTAAAAGGCTTTTATTTTGCTAAAGGAAGCCATATTAGAAGTTTGTAGCCTAATGTCGTTCAGCTGTGTATTTGTTAAACAACCTCGCCCTTCCAGAACTGCAGTGGGCAGCTCTGAGCTTGCTCTTGCGGGAAACAGCGCTTGTGCTGTGGAAGAGCCCAGAGGAATGAAGAACGGTTTTACTACGATGGAGCAAAACTAAGAGCATGACACTTTCAGGACCAGTTGCCCAGTGTGTAGGCAGAGCGGACAGCTTTACAGAAGATGTGCAGGCGCACAGAAGCGATTCATGCATAACTACCAAGCCACTTTCTGAGACGTGGCTGGAAACCCAGCTTTCATGCGTGAGGCATTTTGGGTAGCATCTCCAATATTTCCTTTGAGAAAATGAAGTAACAAAACCCATCAGACACTCAAGGTCAGAAGCTCTTTAATGTGGCTCCAGGGCTCTTTGTCCTGGAGTGCTGTGATGTTCTGGCACGAGAGAGCATCAGCAACGCCATCTTTGTCTTTGAAGACAATAGATTCCCCACACTTAGTTCATTAGTCTGAGTTGATGGGCTTTGCCTGGAATTAAATATTCTCTCTTTACATATTAATTTTCATATTAATTTCTAAACAGTACTTATGTTCTCAGTGACTGCGTTCAACCCCTTTTTTATAGATGTAGAAGAATAAAGTGAGATAGAAAGTGAGGATATTTTTGACAATAGGGTGTGTGTGTGTGTGTGTGTATGTGTGTTTTCAAATTCTTTTCTGATGTATTACAAAATATTGTCATGTGGTTTTTATAACCATCCCACGAATCTGTGATCCATTTTCTAAATGAGAAAGTAGAGACACAGAAAGTCACACGCTGGCACTCCCTCAGACAGCAAGAAGAGAGCAGGGCCCAGCTGTGCTATCAGAGTCTGCCCCTGTGTTACCCAGGGTCTGTGCCACCTCCTCCAGACACCTTCAGAGCTGATGCAAGAAGCCAAGGAAAGCCAGTGCTCCCATCTCAGACGCTCTGCCTGCTCACCCACCAACTCCCCCCTACACACACACACACACACAGACGGCACTCTAATCTTCAAAGGAAAGTTTCAGACTGGAAGCTTTCAGCTCAGCAAGGGTGGAGCGGTCTTGGAAGAGGAGACTATGCAGAAGAACTTTGCATTGAGAACACTCAAGACGGTTAGTGGGAAAGACTGAGAGTGAAGCAGAACTTCCTCCTGGGGTAAGGCTCTGTTTATCATAAGGAGCTGCTTCGCAATCACAGATCCCACTCCCTGCGCTTGTAATCCACCTTTCCAGATAGGGAGAGCAGAGCAAGTGCCACCCAGAAGAGCGAAGAGAACCAGGAATGCTCTGCGCCAGAGTAGTTGTACAATCCGGCAACACAGAAGCACAGGGGAATGAACCAAGATCTGCCAGCAAAACCCGACGTGCTCTGCCCAGTGGCGGAAACCCACGAAGGCCAGCGTTCCCCTGTGAGTTCACTGAGGGACCACGGCCTTGGTGCTCCTTCGAGGGGACAGTGCTGTGCGTTGCTGCTAATGGCAAGACTGCGCCCCATCCGGACGGAGAGCTCTTCCCCATTGGCCCCTCTAGGAGGGGTGTGGCTTTCTAATCCTTATATTCTCCTGTGACCTGAAGAGGGTAATGCCTTGACAGAAAGGCAGCAGAGATGGGGACCCTACGGATCCAGGACATCTGGGCATCATTAGTGTTAGCCAGAGCCAGCCCACAGGAGAGGTAGCAGGAAGGAAAAGACTGTTGGGCCAGATGTAGAAGCCTTGCTAAGGGAAACACTGGCTCAATTTTTGGAAAGATTTTTCCTCAGACTCTTAAATGATTTTGGAAGCCTCCTAAATAGTGGCCCCGAGATGAATAATTTAGCTAGGATATTGCAAGGGGGTGGTAGATCCATCCATGGGGATGAGAGTGCTTTCATTTTCTAATTCTCACTAAGAAGATCTCGCAGAAGCCACACACCCATGACACTTCGGGAAGCGGCAGCCTGTGAGTGGCCCTCCTGCTCACGGCAGCTCAGGCTGTGAAGGATAGCGCCCTCAGAGGGACTCCCGATGGCTGCTGCCTCGGAGGTGTTGTCATTCTTCCCCTCCCCTCTGGTCGGAAATCATTTTAAATGACTTACTTTGACCCTACAAGCACTCTTAAGTGTCCCTGAGAGAGGATAACCACAAGAACGTCTTCCAAAAGTGGTGGGACAGTGGCTGTCCTGCCGAGATTCAGCGGTAGCTCCATCCGGGCAGAGGCACGTGATCGCCAGGCTATCGCAGCTCTTAGAACATCGCTCTAATTAAACCTGGGGAAGCTGTCGGCGCGTGCTAACATTTTCTTTCCTGAGACTTGGACGGAAGCCTTGATCTCAGATCAAACCACAGGGAGAGAAAGAAAGCCTTTGTTGTCGTTGTGTCCCTGGTCTGCAATTCCAGAAAGAAAGAATAGTTGAAGAGCAGTGTGTGTGTGTGTCTGTGTGTGGGTGTCTGTGCCTGTGTGTTAGTCGGTGTGTGTATGTGTGTCCATGTGTGTGCCTGTGTTTGTATGTCCCTGTCTTTATGCTTGTGTGTGGTCTGTTTCTGTGTGTTTGTGTGTGTCTGACTATATGTCTGTGTGTGTTTGTGTGTGTGTGTGTGTGTGTGTATGTGTGTGTGTGTGTGTATTTGGATGTGTGTATGTTTGTGTATCTCTGTATGTGTGTATGTGTGTGTGTCGTGCGTGTAGTGTGTGTTTGTGTGTGTGCCTGTGTCCGTGTGCGTGTATGTGTTTGGTGTGTTTGGGTTTTGCTGGTAGATAGAAGCCAGGGCCTCAAGAATGGCAGGTGAACTGGTGTCTGACACACGTCTGCTCCATGACCTTTCTGGCTGGCGATGTGTTGGGTTCCCCAAAGTCCCTGCGGGTGATTTGATCCAAAGCAACCTCTGCATAGTGGAAGCTGCAAACGTGGCCTTCAGTGCTGGCCGACTCAGAGATGAATGTCCCTGTCTGCACTCCCTGAGTCCCGTGTGATTGCTTGGCCCTTCTGAGCTG
The DNA here is from genome assembly GCF_907164565.1 of Psammomys obesus. Taxonomy (NCBI): domain Eukaryota; kingdom Metazoa; phylum Chordata; class Mammalia; order Rodentia; family Muridae; genus Psammomys; species Psammomys obesus. The sequence continues at coordinate 23,060,252 of NW_026596117.1, read as the reverse complement.
CGGTGTCATTTGCTGGTGCCCTGTCCCTCAGGGTTATTATTTCCAGACAACCAGAAAAGATTTGGAGAATTCCTGGGATAATGGCTCACATAAGCACGAGCAGTCGATAAACACTCGTTACTCAAAGCAATGCCCTGACATCCAGGGGATCGTCATAGTCATGTTTAGATTGGACAGAGACGGCTTTTGCGCTTTTCAAGCTGCTTGTGTTTCTCCCATGTCTGCATCAGAGAAATTCTAACGGGAAACTGTTCGTTAGAGTGCTACATGATGAGGCAAAAGAGGAGGGTTGGTGAGAAACAGGCCTCCGGGACATGGACTGACTGGCTGGAGAGAGGGCCCCATGGTGCAGAGCGCTGGCTGCTCCTCCAAAGGAGCCAGGTTGGACCCAGCACCCACATGGTAGCTCACAGCTCTCCGTAAGTCCAGGTCCAGAGGATCTGAAGTCTTCTCCGGGCCTCTTCAGGGACCACACATACATGATACACAGACGTATGTGCAGTCAACACACAAATGAACGCAAACTGTCCTGCTTAAAACAGACGAGTACGTGTTGCTTAGACGGTCGTCTATGCTGTGATAAACATCACAACAGAAAGCCATCTGAGAAGGAAAAGGTTGACTTCATCATGCACATTAGGTTATACAGTCCGTCACCGAGGGAAGACAGTGGGAAATCAAGGCAGGAACCTGGCGGCAGGAACTGAATAGAGGTCACGGAGGAACAGCGCCTCCTACCTTGGTGGCCATGGCTTGCTCAACTGGCTTCCGAGTACACCCAGAGCCAGCTAACTAAGGGTGGTGCCACTCACAGTACGCTGGGCACACCCACATCAATCGTTAGCCGAGGAAATGCCCTTTGGGCACACACATCCGCAAGCCAGGCTGCTGCCGCCGTTCCCCAGCTGTGATTTTCCCACAGGACTCAAGTTCGTGTCAGGTCGACAGAAGTAAGCGATGCACAAATGTCACTGCTGGCCCCGAGTATCCTGGCGCGTTCTGTTTCGCTCCCTCCCCCAGGTTTTCCACCGTGAGCCCTACGTTCTGTCTTTTTTTTTTTTTTTTTTTTTTTAATCTGAGAATACTGCGTTCAGTTCAGTTATTGTCTGCGGTACACGGGAGAAAAGCGCCACCTGATTCGCTAGATTAGCAGGAAGAGTAAGAGCAAGCGCCTCCGCGTGCAGTGTGTGGGTCCTGAATTGTTTTCTTTCTCTAGAAATAGAGCAGAGCCTAATCCATCAGAAGACTTACCTGGAAAGCCTCAGGTTCCAAGAGGGAAAAGTCGCCATTTGAGCTGCGGTTAGGGCATGCTCTCTGTCCTAGGTTCTGATCCGCAATCTTCGTTTAGGCTCAATAAATACTATGACCTAGATTTTTTTTTCCTACTACATCACTTTCGTATTGGAGAAAAATAAGAAAAGCTACTTCTTGTTGTTGTTGTTGTTGTTGTTTTAATTACACTTATTTATGTGGGGGGGGATAGACATTCTGAGCGTCACAGTGGCCGATGCTTTCTGCAAGGGCCTGCTGCTTTGGAGCATCCAGCATTTCCTATCTTCACAGAGGCCTTTCCGTCCACCACTCTTGCTGGGTCCTGTTCTTTTTGTCAGTCATCCCAGTCCTGTGAAAACCGGAAGCTGGTCTGGTGTCCATGTGTCTGGGTTGCACACACACTAAACCCTGGCTGTGCCCAGCTGCCGCCACCAGCCGTAGCTTCCGGCCACCTGTGTGGAAGCCTGGCGTTCAGACATGGGGCTGTATGGCTTGCTTAGGTCATTGGCGCACTCTCCACGGTTCTCATTTGCCCGAGAGGACATGGTGGACAGGTCAGGTGGACACTGTCTTCCACCGACTTAGAACTTAAGCTGTGGCCACCTCTTCCCCACCCACCTAGTCCAGTGAGCTGTTTCACTTTCCTCTGGCAGAACAGTTGCAGTGTACATCTCCTGTCTTTTACTTTTTCCATTTTAATTTAGGGAAATGTCAGTGATCCGATTTTCACATTACTTAATTTGAGAAATAGCCACACCCTTAATCTCCCTTAGTTTCATTTATATTGTAGTGGCATGAGTGCTCTTTGGTAAAACACGTAACGAAACATTTCCAGTTTTAGGATTTATTTATTCGCTTTGAAAAATATATCACAGAGGAGAAAGATTTGGCCACCTGTGGTCACTTTCTAGGCCTAGAGATGTTGTTTTAGGAATCTATCTCCAAATCAGTGGCACGGAAGTTGGGCGGCCTCTTGACTACTGAGCCCTGCGCTCACACAACCCGAGTAGCTGTGCAACTTTGAGTTTTTCGTGCAATTGTTTCTCTGCTTAACTTTCTAAGGAAACACTTGTCCAAACTGAGGATAGCCCTGCTTTAAGTTCCAGCATGCTTTGAGTTTTACAGCATCCAAGATTTTCCTAACTGCCCACCTCTTTCTTCTTTCTTTTTCTTTTTCGGTCTTAAAACACACTCTTTTGGCTGGTTCAGTAAGCAGTTTCTGCCAGCCAGTTGCTTTTATGGTAATTGACAGCATAGCTGAGTTTTGGAACCTTAGACTCTAAAAAGGCGTTTTAGCCCAGACTTCTGGAGGCTGAGCCAAGCTACTCGCAGGGTGAGGTACCGCTGAGCAAATGTCGGTGGTCAGGCCCTGGTCTGAGCATGCTCAGATTCTCTGCCAAGGAGCCCGCAGCATGCCTGTAGCATGGGCCCTGCTTTCTTCTGACTTTCGGCAGTATTTGTTCTGTGTCTTTGCTTCTGCCTGGAGCCCCCGGTACTCCTCCCAGAAGAGGGTCCATGAGACCAGCTGTCATGGGTGGGCAGAAGTGACCTGAGCATCATTACCGCCGGTGATGGGAACAGCATACCCACGTCTTCTGGAATGCTGACTGCACACTACAAAGACAGCTGGTTCATCAAGAAAAGAAGAAGCAAGTGTTTGCTTTGAAGGAAAAAAAAATAAGCAGCAAGGGGGGGGGGGGGAATCAGAGCATCTAATAGCAGCATGCAATGTGAGCTCCTCTGGTGATATCAGTCTCTAAAATAGCTGGGACATCTTCCACACTTCACCTCAGCACAGTTAATGGAAGTCTCCAAGCTAGCACATCTTTAGAGTTCTTGTTTTCCAGAAAATGCACAAAGAAGGAGATTGTTAATGAACTTTGGTGGTTCGTCTGGGAACTAGATTCATCACTCCTCAGGGTGGGTCTAGGTCGAAGTATCCTAGCCACACTGGGAAATCCCCAGTAATAGCCACACACAAGCATGCCCCTTTATCACCAGCCTGCTTTAAACGCAAACCACTGCGCTGCAGAAAAGCTTCCAGGTGAGGACAGTCAGCTTTTGGTCTGAATGAAATCCTGGGGAGTGTTAGCCTTGATAGAAATGCGAGCTGTTTCCAGCTGTTACAGATGATTCTCTGTCTTCAGAACCAGTTCTTCCTTACAATGCCAAATGTACCCACATGCATTAAAATAAAGTGTGAAAGTTCAGCCTTGGGACTCCTGCATGGCGTGTTGTTCTAAGATTTGTAAAGGTAGGGGTTAGTGAGACGGATGAAAACACTGCCATGCAAGTAGAAGGACCCAAGTTCAAATCCTCGGGACTCACATAGAAGCCAGGCACATAGTGGTAGCATCTGTATGCTAGGGCTCCCTCGGGGAGGGAGAGGCGGAGACAAGAAACCTCAGAACCTGGAGGACTGAGCTAGCCAGGTATACAGGACAGTGAACAGTGGCTACTTCAAACAAGGCAGAAACTGTGCCCTGTGACCTTTCCCACTGCTCCATGCATCAGGAGCACACGCATTTACACCCACAGACATGTCATGTGTACAGACCCATTGTACACACACAGACACACACACACACATGAGAGGGGGGGGAGAGAGAGAGAGAGAGAGAGAG